>NC_052320.1:28373552-28676552 GCF_016432855.1 Salvelinus namaycush | reverse complement strand
GTCCATGCACACACACATAAACACGTATACACACACACACACACACATGCACGCACACAAACACACACACTGTACTGGGGAGATTCAAGGGTTTTGTCAAGGTCATGCTAGCAGCAGTGAGAAACAACAATGTGAGTGGCTTTACATAATGTAGATGCACTTTTGAGTTCTGTCTCCAAGATCACATCATGTGAACCCTATGCTGCAGTAGTCAAGAGGTGCAGCTTGGCATATTTCTATGCCTGTTGATTTGTTTAGTTGTTTGTCTGATGCTGATGGTGAGTGTATTCAGGGGACTTCCTGTCAGTGGCATTCTGTTTCCTGTGTCTTCCCCCCACCCCAACAGGACGCCCTGGCTTCCCCTCAGAGTGAGGCTGTTCCTGAACTGATAAAAGGTGCACTGCCTCTCTCTCTCTCTCTCTCTCTTTCTGTGTGTGTGTGTGCTTGTGGGGAAAAAAACTCTATAAAACTCTTACTATATATGAGAAAGCCACTCAGCAGAAACACACATTATCAGTTGAGATACAAGGACATCCACTCCAGTGACCATAATCACATTTCTGTGACTGACAAGCAGGCTGAACTCACACAATATGAGAATAACCATCAGATAAACAGCTGGGAAGTGGGTTATCAGTAACAGCTACCAGTGGCCCTCTAACTGCAATAGAGAGATTAATTGATAACAGCCAGGCTGATCATAAATCAGTCAGGGATTGGACAGGCTGGCTGACTCAAGGTATGAGCATGCATCGATGATCAAATGGTTCTGCCTAGTGGAGTAAAAATGACCTCCTCTTCCCCCCACGTACGCTGTTGTTTCTCAATAAATTATGTCCCTCGTCCCTCCCCCCCCCCCCCCCCCCCCCCCCCCCCCCCCCCACACACACACACACACACACACACACACACACACACACACACACACACACACACACACACACACACACACACACACACACACAAAGGCTAAATAAATGACCAGTGAACATGTGCAATGACCAAATACATCTTCGTTGCCAGTAATAGAGATAGAGACGGAGAGGGTCTTGGGGTTGACAGCAGGACTCAGGCTTGCATCTATCAGGTTTTTCAGTATAACTTCTAAGCTGAGGAGAGACAGAGGGCAGAGAGTAAAGAGTAAAGGATCGCTTGGAGGAGGCCACAATTGAACAGTTGTGGAAAAAAACTGTCCAAACACAGAGATTACATTATAGCAGCTATCTAACATCATTAGACTGCTAAAATATAGGATACGGATTTCAAATAATGTCTCCCCAAAACTGTCCTCATAACTAGAGCCTGTATTTGTGGTCTTTCTTTCTATCGCTCTGTGACTTCATGTAAATCAATCCTAGAGGAATTTCCAAAGAAATAATTACCCCTATCTTCTCTCCCTGCCTCCTGTTCAACTTTGTCTTCTTCAAACACTCTCTCTTCCTAACTCTCATCATGGTGTTGCGAAAGTGTATACAGATAGTCTTGGTTTACGGAGGAGGAGAGGAGTGAGGGAGCATGGTATACCCCTCCTTCAGACTATGTGCTCACACTGAGAGATATTTGCCTGATTTACATCCTTTTTGAAGGCCAAGGCCCCTATCTCCCCTTCCATGATTCCTGCCTGGATGGGCACAGGATAACACACAGACACCCTCTTATTTTAGTCTCTGACTCTCCTTCATACGCGTTCCAAACCTAGAGTAGAGATATATACAGTATGCAGTGGTTTCACACTCTTGTCATCAGTGCTTTAAACCTTCATAACTGAAAAGATAACTTCCATCAGATCCTCCTCTCCACCCATCAGATCCTCCCCTCCACCCTCTCAGGGCTGGCCGCCTCAGGCTCTGCACACTCTTGGTTTGCATCCTACCTACCTATACCAAATGATGTGGAGAGGATATGTGTCTGCACCACGTACTCCCACTACTGGTGTACCCCAGGGCTCGGTTCTAGGCCCTCTCCTCTTCTCTCAATGCACCAAGTCACTCGGCTCCGTCACATCCTCACATGGTCTCTCCTATCATTGCTATGCGGATGACACTGAACTACTTTTCTCCTTCCCCCCTTCTGACACCCAGGTGGCGACATGCATCTCTGTGTGCCTGGCAGATATCTCAGCTCGGATGTCGACCCACCACCTAAAGCTCAAACTTAACAAGATAGAGCTGCTCTTCCGGGAAAGTCCTTCCCACTCCAAGACTTCTCCATCACGGTTGACAACTCCATGGTGTCCCCCTCCCAGAGTGCAAAGGACCTTGGCGTAACCCTGGACAACACCCTGTCATTCTCTGCAAACATTAACGCAGTGACTCGCTTCTGCAGGTTCATGCTCTACAATATCCGTAGAGTACGACCCTACCTCACATTGAAAGCGGCGCAGGTCCTAATCCAGGCACGTCCTACAACTCGCTGTTGGCTGGGCTGCCCACCTGGTATTCAACCTTCCAAAATTCTCCCGTCACCCACTTCTCCGCACACTCCACTGGCTTCCAGTCAAAGCTTGCATCCACTACAAGACCATGGTTCTTGCCAACGGAGCAGCAATAGGAACTGCCCCCTCCTACCTTCAGGCTCTGCTCAAACCCTACACCCCAACCCAAGTACTCCTTTCTGCCACCTCTGGTCTCTTGGCCCTCTGGTCTCTTGACCTCTGGTCTTTTGAGCTCTTCTCTGTCCTTGCACCCTTATGGTGGTACCAGCTAGCCCCCCCCCCTCCCTGTGCAACCGTTGCTGACAGGTGTATAAAATCGAGCAAACAGCCATGCTATCTCCATAGACAAACAGGGGCAGTAGAATGGCCCATACTGAAGAAGTCAGTCAGTTCGTAAAATGTTTGCCCTGCTAGAGCTTCCCCGGTCGGGATCAACAACAGCTCAGCTGTGAAGTGGTAGGCCACACAAGCTCACATAACAGGACCACCGAGTGCTGTAGCGCGTGGTGCATAGAAATCTTCGGTTGCAACACTCACTACAGAGATCCAAACTGCATCTGGAAGCAACTTCAGCACAAGAACTGTTCGTCCCGGAGCTTCATGAAATGGGTTTCCATGGTCGATGAGCCGCACACAAGCCTAAGATCACTATGCACAATGCCAAGCGTTGTCTGTAGTGGTGTAAAGCTTTCCGCCATTGGGCTCAGTGGAAACGCATTCTCTAAGTGTTGAATCACGCTTCACCATCTGGCAATCCAACGGGCGGATCTGGGTTTGGCAGATGCCGTGAAGAACGCTACCTGCCCGAATCCATAGTGCCAACTTTAAAGTTTGGTGGAGGAGGAATAATGGTCTGCTGCTGTTCGGGATAGGTCCCTTAGTTCTACTGAAGGGAAATCTTAACGCTACACCATACAATGACATTCTAGAAGATTCTGTGCTTCCAACTTTGTGGCAAGAGTTTGGGGAAGGCCCTTTCCTGTTTCAGCATGAAATAGCTTGTCGAGATCGGTGTGGAGGAACTTTACTGGCCTGCATAGAGCCCTGGCCTCAACCCCATCGAGCCAGAGAAGGCCAAGACTGTGCAAAGCTGTCATCAAGGAAAAGGGTGGCTACTTTGAAGAATCTCAAATATTAAATACATTTAACACTTTTTTGGTAACTACATGATTCCATATGTGTTATTTCATAGTTTTGATTTCTTCACTATTATTCTACAATGTAGAAAATGGTGAAAATAAAGAAAAACCCAGGAATGAGTAAGTGTGTCCAAACTTTTGACTGGTACTGTATATATATTTATAAACTGGGTGATTCGAGCCCTGAAACTGATTGGCTGACATCTGTGGTATATCAGACCGTATACCACGGGTATGACAAAACATTTATTTTTACTGCTCTAATTACGTTGGTAACCAGTTTATAATAAAAATAAGGCACCTCAGGGGTTTGTGGTATATGACCAATATACCACAGTTAAGGGCTGTGTCCAGACACTCTGTGTTACGTCCCGCATAAGAACAGCCCTTAATCGTGGTATATTGGCCATATACCACACCCCCTCATGCCTTAATGCTTAAATATACACTGAGTCAACAAAACATTAGGAACACCTTCCTAATATTGAGTTGCACCCCTTTTGACCTCAGAACAGCCTCAATTCGTCAGGGCATGGACTCTACAAGGCGACGAAAGCATTCCACAGGGATGCTGGCGCATGTTAACTCCAATGCTTCCCACAGTTGTGTCAAGTTGGCTAGATGTCCTTTGGGTGGTGGACCATTGTTGATACACACGTCAAACTGCTGAGCAAGAAAACCCAGCTGCGTTGCAGTTCTTGACACAGTCAAACCGATGTCCCTGGCACCTACTACCGTACCCTGTTCAAAGGCACTTAAATATGTTGTCTTGCCAATTCACCCTTTGAATGGCACACATACACAATCCATAAATCAATTGTCTCAATGAGTAAAAATCCTTCATCTACACTGATTGAAGTGGATTTAAAATGTGTCATCAATAATGGATCATAGCTTTCAACTGGATTCACCTGGTCAGTCTATGTCATGTTTTGTTCACTCAGTGTATATACGCAGTGAAGGAAAAGAACATTGATGGTTCTATCCCTACCCCAGAGTGTCATGGGGATTTTAGAAAACCACAGCTAGACTAAAAAAAACTAACCCACTCACACCAAACTCTGCAATGACAGCTAACGTTCCCTTTTAATTTGTTTCAGCTGTTTTGCATTGACATTTTAAATCCATATTAATGATGCCTCATGATTTTGCCTGGTCATAAAAATGGCTAGCTGACGTCCGACACGGTTAGCTCTCTCTATGGAAGGGGGAAGGTCTAATTCCGATTTTGCAACATTGTTGCCGAAGTCTCAGTGGCAAACAGCAAGGTTCATACAAACCTGTGCTGTTACAAACCTCAATTCTAGCTTGAAGCAAGCATAATGTGTTTAATATATGCATACTCTCTTCGATAAAAAACAGGATTCTATATAGAACCTTTTAGTCAATTCAACATTTTACTGTCATTCTGATTCAAAAACCAACTGCCATTCCAGCATGACAAAGCAAGAGGACGGTGGTTGAACCAACTTGCAAGTAGCTAACCAATGAGCACATTATTTTTCAATCTATTAAGGTAAGCAAAGTTGACTCTTTAATAAAAATGAATGAAGCCAAAGTAATATGATAAACTATAGGCTAGATAAAGAAAGTTGAAAGGTTATTATAATTTGAGCAGTTTTATAAGCTAGCTAGTTAGCTAGCTAATTTAGGTAGCTAAACAAAAAAAGCTAGCCAACTAACTTTCAAATAAACATGGAAATAAACAATAAACATAAAATAAACATTTTATTATGGGATATGCCAAATAGAGAGCTACAGACACAGCCTGACTTATATTTCAGCATTTCAGTGCGGAGTCAATTGAAGGGACTATGTTTTTTGAAGCCGTTAGAAAACTGTTGCTGACTGAGAGGAGGTATGTATCAAGTATTTATAATAAATAATGTTTAATAAGTCTTCAATAGCCTAGTTAATCATTATATGACTTTTAACACACTATGTTTTGTTCAATCTGGCAGTAACCCAGAACTGTCAGGCAAAGAATCTCTCTTTCGGCTGTTGCTGACAACTGCGTGTAAGTTGTTCTTCTACATCATAATAATAATATGTATGCATAGAATGTTGTCTTCATTTTGGCAGATTAATTTATTTATTTCTGAAGATGAACTAATGTTTTTGCTCTTTTTTCTTCTTCTCTGGAACCAGTCAGGCAACAACAACCCATACTGTACTGGCAGTAGGTAGCCCAGCAGTAAGGAGCTGTGGCAGGAGTTAGACCTGTGGCTGAAGGTGGCCAGTTTGAATCCCGGGCCGGGAGCTGATTTTTTTTGTTGTTGCAGGATTTATCTGACAACTGGAGGGCTGCTGGGTTATTAACATTAAATCTTAATAACATCCCACCCATGAGGCCACTAGAGGGAGGTTTTGTCATTTGACTGCAGCTTGAGTGGGGGGGGGGGTGGTGGTCTGCTGTTTGGGGGGGTTGAGAACGGAGCAGAAGACACGTTTTTATTGTTCGCTGTAACTAATGAACAAGGTTGTATTGTATTTTATTGTATTGCATAGAAGTCAGCCAGAGCTGACGTGGGCCATCATTCAAACACTGTTTGCATATAATGAATATAAATTTGAAAAGCTATGCTGGTATTCTTTTGTCCATTACTTAATTGTTTATTAAATTATATTCTTAGCTTAAAATATCACTATTTAATGGTAGTGGCCATAATTTATGCAGGGTTCTATATGGAACCATTTTGGTTTAGTGATTAAGAACCTCTAGGGTTCTGACCAAAGAACCATATACAAGGGTTCTATATAGAACTTTTAGGGGTTCCATGTATGAAGCAAGTGATAGAACCCTTGTTGGTTCTAAAAGGAACCTTATTTTCTAAGTATCATGACACAAGGCGAGACCCAGATGCAGATACAGGAGGCAGATGGTTGGAGTATTTATGGATTTATGGATTAATATTTATTAATCCAATAGGGGAAGGCAAGCGAATGGTCGTGGACAGGCAAAAGGGTCAAAACCAGTTCAAAAGGTACCGAAGGGCAGGCAGAAACAAGGTCAGGCCAGGCAGGATGATCAGGCAGGCGGGAGAGTAGTCCAGAGTCAGGCAGGGGTCAAAACCGGGAAGACTATCAAAAAGAGACTAGCAAAAGGAGTACGGGAAAAACACACTGGTTGACTTGACTAACATACAAGACGAACTGGCACAGAGAGACAGGAAACACAGGGATAAATACACTGGGGAAAATAAGCGACACCTGGAGGGGGTGGAGACAATAACAGGAACAGGTGAAACAGATCAGGGCGTTACACTAAGAGTGCATGATACCTACTAATGGTATAGTTACTTTAGAAATAAACTAAAGTAGAAGGTTGGTTGGGGTGAATGGCTGGGCATAATCCATGACCTTCTAGCAATCCAAAGGTCGGTTGTTTGAGTTGCGTTGGGGGCACTGTAGCATTTTAGCTATTCCTTTCCCTAACCCTTATTCTGAACATAACCCAATTCACGTAACCTTCTACGTAAATTCACCTTACCTTAATCGTTTTAGTTCTCCTAACCGTTTACGTAAATTATTCTAACCTTTGTCATTAGTTCCCCTAACCGCCAGCATAAATGATCCCCTTAATTCTCCTTTGTTGTTACTGTGCAACAACCAACCTTGTCTCAGAGAAATACGTAGAATACTAGGCTATTCATCGTCCAAGACGTATGATAAGTAACGTCATCCAATTCGCTATTCTATTCACAATGTAACCTAATTTAACGTAATATATCATACTATAGTAAATGGAGTGTTACAGATTTACGTACTGAGTAATACAAATTCCACTGAGATCACGTTGCAAACAAGGCTACAACTTAGTGGACTACCTCTTTCAAGAATACCCACAAATAGGTATGCAGAGATCAAGTGAGAGATCATAAAAGTTCATTAATATAGAGAAATGTGGTTGACTGTCTGCCTCTCAGCAATCAGCAGCTCACCCAGTTATGGCCCCATCGGCTGTCAGCAAGGCCATTCGTCCTGAGAGGAGCCAATGAGCGATAGCCCCAGCCCTGAGCCTAGACAATCACAGAGCTTGGAGAGTGACATTGAGGGAGATGCTCCAAATAGCTCTGTAGTGTTTATGGGCTCCTGTCTGGCTGATAGAAAGCAGAACCCCCGATAGGAAAAAAAGCAATTAGGCAATTACACCATGCGGGCCTATTAGGAGAGCTGGATCACAGTGTTTTCTTAGCCTCTTTATGGGCCGATAAGGTACAGGCTGAAAAATGATAAAATGGAGAGTGCAGATCACATCCAGAGGAGTCTGAGAAGAGGGATGGGGATGTGGGAGATTCTTGGAAGAGGGTTAGGGCCGTGGAGGGGCTTTTTAAAGGAGGGTCTCTTAACAGGAGGAATGATGCTCTGACAACTTTGTTCAACTTTGAACTCAATCCAGGAAAATGTAATGATTGGAAATGAACTATTGTCACACTAATAGCTTTAAAGGTCCAATGGAGCCATTTTTAAATCAATATTAAGTCCTTTCTGGTAACAATAATCACGTTTCCATCCACAGTTTTTATGCGAGTAAAGTCCTACCGTATAAAAACTATACCTCTCTTATCCATAACAATCTCATCATGTGGACTAGCCAGGCCCCCCGTGATACAAGTCAATATTCCACGTCCATGGAAAGCCGAAACTCCGCCCACCCAAACCTGCTGATTAGAAGGTCCTGTGTAGATTGTATTTTCAATCAACTATCAGGAAATCAGGAAAATCACACTTTTCCAGTTTTAGTTTCATCAGCGGTTGTACAATATGAGATTAAACACAGAAGAAACAGAACTGCACTGGGCCTTTACGTTTAAAACCATACCTGTTGTTATTCAAAAGCAGATGTCACCTAGAACATCCTTCATTCTCAATATCGTCTTATATAGCATGCGGAAATACATACAACTCACTCACCATATCACGTCATACCAAACCATCCATCTTAAACAAACTCTTGAGGTTGAAACTGGCCAAGTGGCCCACTTGAAACACTATGAGGTTAGCCTTCCTAAGCCTATAAACCTTTAGTAACGTTCCACCACCGGATTTTTCATTTGATTATGTATTTATAGTGACGTAGGCCAGTTAGCTGCTTATCATTGGCCAATGTTTTCTTTCCATGTGTTATGTCCGGTTTTCGTCCTAACCGAGGACCACATTGGAAATAAGGGTTTTTACGCTGTCGTGTGTCATCCCCTGGGTTTCTTTGTACTTTTAAAACAGTTTTTAATAAGCTGAACGAATTGTTTCACCCAAAATCAAATCAATCAATTCCCCCAAAATCATGCTAGTTGTTAGTCCTGGTGGTGGTTTCATGGTAGGGTTTGAGTTGGTAGTACATGTCTCTGGCCTGGTCTGCTGAGTCAGAGGATCAAAGTTCTAGGGCTATGAAGACTTGTCTCTCAGAATGGACCAGTGGACCCGCCACCTACCATAAATCTAACCAGAATGAGGAGCTGGACACCTGGGTGGTCTCTCTCTCCCTCTCTTCTCTCCTTTGCCTTTCTCCCTCTACCATTCCTTTCACATCGCCATACCTCTCCACAAAGCATGCTCTATTATACAAACCCTGATAAAAAGCCATAAACAGTATTCTGTCTTTCTCTCTTTAGCGCACTCGTTTTCTGCCTCTCCTTTCTTTTTCGGGGCCAGTTCTCCCCTCCCTTCTATTGAGACTCTGAGGTCCTCTAAATCCATTTCAAAACTAATAAACAATTGTCAAGTGAGAGAAAAAGCAGAGAGAGCACTTTAAAAGCACATCAAAGACCAGGGAGAAGAGCCATGAGGATGGGAAACATGGACATCTAGCACACACACACTGACACACACACACACACACACACACACGCAACAACAACAACAACATGATCAGATACAAGTCACTGTGGGTAATTATCGTTACAGTTTTTTTTATCGCTTTGGTACTATTTTCACAAGTAAGTGGGGAGTTTTCAAAACTCTTAGTACAAAACTCTAAACTGGTAACACTTGTAATGCAGCCAGTCTTAATTCAAAACCTTTCGTTGTGCATTCATTTTGTTTGTAGACATCTTTCACCACACAACCACACAACCACTTTCACCACATAAGTACATTGGTTTAATCATCAAAATGGAACATAATGATATCTTCTCAATTTAGTTATTTTAACAACCAGTTAATCCAATAGCAAAAAAATGAAGGCAATGTTACAAACTTGCCCTTTGAATGTAGTGTGCTACAGTACTGTAAATTACAGTACATTACACTGTTGTCACATTAGGCAATACACTTGCACTACCCATTACATTGATTGAACATCACATTTGGGATCAAAGGTGTGATCATTGAAGACATCTTTCACAATGTAATCAAATGAAAAAAAATAAGAAACAATGTTTATAATGTTTATATAGCAGGTACTAGTTTGCATCAAACCTGTGTTGAGCATTTGGCCATAGGTTCCCATCAACATTGCAGTAAATATGCTCATTGTTCATGCACCTGGGGAAAAACCTTTTGTTAGGCGAATCCAAACCTGACATAGGTCTGGATTGAAATCATTGCATGCCTCATCCATGACGTGAAGGAGGGTGGTACGCTCATGGGGATGACAATCATACATCTTCCACATGTATTGTAATTGTGTATTGTATTTTACAGTAATATATTCTACTTACCTAGTGTAGTGGTCCTGTACTTAGCTCAGTTCATAAGAGCATGGCACTAGCAACACCAGAGGTATGCGTTCAATTCCCACTGGGGTCACATACCAAAATGTGTAGACTGTTGTCACTTTGGACAAAAGTGTCTGCTAAGTAAATGTCATACATTACAGTACTGTACTGGCCAATGATATTTTAGTAAAGCAGTGTTATTGCACCAATGCGATAACAAAAAACTGTATGACAATTTACCTTCTCTGTCAGTTGAAGGGCAATGTAGACAATAAGAGACAGAAAGATGCCACTCTGTCGCTGCTTTAAAACCTCCCTCCGACCTCCCTCCCTCTAACTCCCTCTGACCTCCCTCCCTCCCTCTCCGTCCGTCACTGCCATAGTCTAGATGCTGTGGAGGAGCCAGGCTGGCTGAGACTGGGGGAGCCAGCCCTCCGTGGGGGCGGGGGGAGATAAGTTTACTTCACAGTCCATGACATAAATCACATCAAGACATGACGCTGGGACACTGAGCAGGACTACTGATAAAACTAGCAGGGGAGAGAGAGAGAGACAGAGAGAGAGAGAGAGAGAGAGAGAGAGAGAGAGAGAGAGAGAGAGAGAGAGAGAGAGAGAGAGAGAGAGAGAGAGAGAGAGAGAGAGAGAGAGAGAGACAGAGACAGAGAGAGAGAGAGAGAGAGAGAGAGAGAGAGAGAGAGAGAGAGAGAGAGAGAGAGAGGGATAGAGAGACAGAGAGAGAGAGGGATAGAGAGACAGAGAGAGCGAGAGCGAGAGAGAGAGAGAGAGAGGGACAGAGAGACAGAGAGAGAGAGAGAGCGAGAGAGAGAGAGAGAGAGAGAGAGAGAGAGAGAGAGAGAGAGAGACAGAGAGAGAGAGACAGAGAGAGAGAGAGAGAGAGAGGGATAGAGAGAAAGAAAAAGAGAGAGAAAGAGACCTTTCAGATTGCTTTCACTTCCAAAGCCCAACACCAAAAATTTTACAATGTACAGCCAGGGCCCTAATGAGTCCATAGGACTACAGGGAGAGGGGAATATCCAGAGACTGAGTAGGTGTCATTGTTTAAAGCAGCTGTCTGCTTCTGTTTCTCTCTATTGTAGAAAAGAGGGATGTGATGATCTTGTTATTGTAGGCCAACTTGAATGACCTCATAGTCTTGAAGATAAATGGTAAGTCTATGTGGTGTTGCCTGTAGGACCCTATAGACTGTCATTCATAATAATTTAGACAACTTTGATTAGCCTTCTGTTACTTTTGATAACTGCCCCTTTAATTATAAGGGGAGAAAATATTGTGACAAAGTCACACGTCAATCATCAAAAACTTTTGAATGATTCATATCTCATATATGTTGGCACAGAAATAAGCCTCCTCTGCCTTGTCCTAGTTATTAAACCGGGTATTGTATGACGATTTTCCCTTACCTGGTACCGTCCGTCATACGGGAGGCTTGGTTACACTACATCAACGCGGTAAAAGAATGGGAGATTGTAAATAGTTTGACGGCCTTACATTTCTCCCGCTGTCTTAAATGAACTGTTTACCCAAGAGGCTGATTGGTTACAAAAACGAAACGTCCGTTTGTATACAGAAATGCCCACAGCCTGTATATACAGTATATCGCCAAGACACGCTAACATAACACCTCACCAAGAATGCCACGGGTTGTGGGACCATCTATTAGGCGTTGAGAAAGGTCAAGAGAGTGTGCGACAAGAGTGGTAAGTAGAGAATCATTCAAGGGAATAACGACATGCAGGTGGAAATAGAACCAGTCTCACACAGAACGTTTGCACACATGCAAACACACGTACACACACGCACACACATTCGCAGTCTTACATTGGTACACAGTCCCTCCTCAGTCTTATCGGTGAGCAGTGAGATTGAGCTTGATCTCAGTATGGAAAAACTTGCAGCGGACATTAAAGCAAATAGGAATGAGTGTGCTTTCCTGGCCAGACTTTCAGTCTTTGCTGCTGGAGATAGCAGCTCCAGCAACCCTCCCACCTCTTTCACAAACCTGCCTGCAATAGCTGGCTGGCATACAGGCGCACACGTATGCTCGTAGGCCTACATACATGTGCATGCTTAAAGTCATCATATACTAAGGTACACACAGTCAGAGAGAGAGATATGGGGGGGGGGGGGGGGGGGGGGCTGAAGGAACAGCCCTCTCTGTGTGATGTGTTTGAGTCTGGTTCTCTCTGGTCAGTGGAGCCTGCTGCCTGTCAACTGTGAGTGGTCTTATCTTCCCCAAACATTGACTTAACCCTTTGTCTTACAGGACCTGGGACAATGAGACAGGCCCGAGGAATCCCAGCAGAGAGCCACAGAGACAGGCTGCTTGTTTTCTGATACCCTACTCCCTTCCCTTCTCTGGCTTGGTCTGCCTGACTACACCCTGCCTCTGCCTCACACATCACACACACCAAGGCTGCATGGAGCTACTGGTGACTAGCCTCTCCTTCTCTCCTCTCTCTGCATTTCTCACTCATCATCTAATCTCTCCTCTCCTCTCCCTCACTCACCCTTTCCTTTCCCCTCCCTTAATCGCTCCACCCCAAAATGTCATTTGTTTAAACTTTAAGGTATACAGTATATGTCCTTGTCTTGATTTATTTGATTCACTCGTTTCTTGTTCTAGACCAGCTGGCTCAAAGTATTTATGTCTTCTTTCTAATTCAAGCAGTCATCTCATACAGCGTATGCCGTAAATACCGCTGGTTATCTATGTGCGTTTAGAAGTTACTTGTCAGAAGAATGCTGCAATCAACCTTTGTCTTTGTGTCCACTTAGGGGTCGAGGGTTGGGGTTGGGGGGATGATGGGGGTTGGGGGGGGGGGGTTCAAAGGGGGTAGAGGCTTCATCAAGCGGAACAGGACTGGCCCTCTGAGAGGAGAGGATGGTTCTGATCTCCCCAGAAAGTCAAACACTCCTCCTTTGTGCTCTATTTATGATCCCCCACCTTACAACCCAATCAGTGGCCCAGAAGTTGAACAGCCATTTTCTTCTCCTTCCATCCATCCCTGGCAGGCAGGGAGCTGAGTAAAGCACTTCTGTGAACTCTTGATCCCAAATGGAAGAGGACTGCAATGAGGAAAGGAAGGGGGGAAAAGAATGAGAAAAGTGACAGAAATACATCCAGCTCTCCTCCGCACACTCCCATGTATTTAATCAAACAAATCAGGATTCAAAATATTTCAAAATAGGAGGATCTGGATCTGGAGTTGCCTCTATAAATCTGTGAGGCCGTCTAACCCTAACCCTAACCCTAACCCTCAGCAAACCCTCCTGGATTTAACCCACTGGATGACAGCTCTTTTTATCTTTTCTCTCTTTGGTCTTTCTCTGGTCTCTGCATTCTTACTGTAAAATAAATAGAGTGCATCTATGTGCAGGAAACAGAGGCGAGGCATTGCTCCGGATTATGCAAAGTGCATTTTCAGAAGCACAGACTCACAGAAAACAGGGAGGGAGAGATGAAGAGAGAGAGAGAGAGAGAGAGAGAGAGAGAGAGAGAGAGAGAGAGAGAGAGAGTAGTACAGAAAAAGGGGGAGAGAGAAGTATCGATGTGAGAAGTAGGAACAAACACAAACACTTGTTTAGATCTGACCAGAGGGATAGTCTGACAGGAGACAGTGGAGCGAGAGAAAGAGGGGAGAGGTGGAAGAGAATGAAAGAGAATTCCACATGTAGTCTTTACGATGGCCATAATGATCATTATTTAGTGCTGTGCTTAGGGTACAGGGTGGAATTACTGGGTATGACATCACCTCTGGAGCTTCATCAGAAGATCAAACAGACATGGCTGTTGGACCATGTGCACGGCATCGTTCATGTTTTAGACTTCAAGGAAGAGACGTGAGCGTTGTCCATATTTTAACAACATGCTCTCATCGAATTGAAAACATGATGGAATTTCTGCTGTCTTAAATACTGTCAATTTCAGTTGAAGTAAATTAACCATTGCATGTAGGTTTTTGCTGAGCTTGGCAATGACCCTGGTGTCAGTGTCTGTGTGTGTGTATGTGTGTGAGTGCATGCGTGTGCGTGCGCATTGGTGCGTGTGTGTGTGTCTCTCTCTGGGGGTTTCTCTCTGAGAGAAGTGGAAGACAGCATTCCTGATGAGTCAGTGACCTCGGGGCTAAATAGGGGTGATGGTGAGGCTGAGCTTGAGTCATCGGTAGCTGATGGTCATGGGGGTGTCTGGTGATAGCTAATGAACAATGGGATGGAAAGGGAAAGATAGTGGACATGTAGTATAGGGGTGGGTTATGGATTGGGCTAGAGTGGAGGGGTTTGAAGGAAGGTGGGAGGTAGGGGACTTGGGGGATACTGGCTGTCCTGTCTCCTCCTGTCCGTTGTCTGGATGGGGGTCTGAAGTAAAAATAACATCGCTATGGAGCCTCCATATAGCCTGACGCTGACGCCTGTGCTGACACTGAGGTGGCGCAGTGGGAACCAGGGAGCCGCCCTCTCCTGGGGCCAGTACCTGGTACCCATCACTCCACACCTCCATCCCCACCCCCACTCCCACCCTCCATCTCCTCCCTTCCCTCTCTCAGCCGCCCACCAGAGATGTTGCTCTTCTGAGGCTCCAGCTCAACAGATATGACTACACCCTCCTCCAGTCCACTTTATTAGCCCACTACCCATCCACAAGATCCCCAGTAATCCAATCTCTCACCATCCCCTGTAATTCAGACTGTAAAATACTTTACACTTACTGTAATAAGCAGATCCATGGGGCTATTCCAATGACATGATGAGGCAGGGGTTCGTGAGATAGCGTTGTTCTTCCTTGTAAGCAGGAGTGGAAGCAAACATGTTCCTCTCTGTGTTACTACCACAGAAAGTAAATTCACCCCCACACAGACCTGGGCCATGAGAAGTGGGGACAGAACATATTTGGCACACTGAGGTCAGGAAGGGACATTATTTGAGCTACACTATATTCACTAAAGTATGCGGACACCCCTTCAAATTAGTGGATTTGGCAATTTCAGCCACATCCATTGCTGACAGGTGTATAAAATGGAGCACACAGCCACGCAATCTCCATAGACAAACATTGGCAGCAGAATGGCCTTGCTGAAGAGTTTGTAAAATTTCTAGATTGCTAGAGCTGCCCCTGTCAACTGTAAGTGCTGTTATTGTGAAGTGAGAAGCATCGGCTCAGCCGCAAAGTGGTAAGCCACACAAGCTCACAGAATGGGACCGGCGAGTGCTGAAATGTGTAGTGCGTAAAAATGATCTGTCCTCCGTTTCAATGCTCACTACTGAATTCAAAACTGCCCCTGGAAGCAAAGTCGGCATAAGAACTGTTCGTCGGGAGCTTCATGAAATGGGTTTCCATGGCCAAGGGATCACCATCCGCAATACCAAGCATCAGCTGGAGTGGTGTAAAACTCACCGCCATTGGACTCTGCAGCAGTGGAAACGCATTCTCTGGAGTGATGAATCACGCTTCACCATCTTGCAGTCTGACGGATGAATCTGGGTTTGGCGGATGCCAGGAGAACGCCACCTGCCCCAATGCATAGTGCCAACTGTAAAGTTTGGTGGAGGAGGAATAGTGGTTGTTTTTCATGGTTCGGGCTAGGACCCTTAGTTCCAGTGAAGGGAAATGTTTATGCTACAGCACACAATTACATTTTATAAGATTCTGTGCTTCCAACTTGTTTGGAAGAAGGCCCTTTCCTGTTTCAGCATGACAATGCCCCTGTGGACAAAGCAAGGTCCATACAGAAATGTTTTGTCGAGATCGGTGTGGACGAACTCGACTGGGCTGCACAGAGCTATGACCTCAACCCCATCGAACCCTTTTGGGATGAATTGGAACGCAGACTGCGATGCCAAGCCTAATCGCCCAACATCAGTGCCCGACCTCACTAACGCTCTTGTGACTGAATGGAAGCAAGTCCCCTCAGCAATGCTCAAACATCTAGTGGAAAGCCTTCCCAGAAGAGTGGAGGCCGTTATAGCAGCAAAGGGGGGGGCAACTCCATATTAATGCCCGAGATTTTGGAATGAGATGTTCGGCGAGCAGGTGTCCACATACTTTTGGTCATGTAGTGTATTTACCCAGAGTGACCACTGCGGTCAGGAAAAAACTTTGTTCTACCCAGTCCCAGTGTGGGCAATGATCCTGACCTGTCCGACTCTGTTAATCACTTTCCCCTGCGTTGTCAGCCTCTTATTCTCTTGGAGGATAATCAGAGCTTAAAAGGCTGAATGATGCAAACAAACAGCACAAACAATCATCTTCAGATCTCTCCTTTTGATCCCCTCTGTCCATACTGCTCCTCCTCTCACTGCCCCGACTGTCCTCTCCCCTTCATCCATTCCATTCTCTCCTCCCCTCTCTCTCTCTCTCTCTATTCAATTCAATTTAAGGGGCTTTATTGGCATGGGAAACATATGTTTACATTGCCAAAGCAAGTGAACTAGATAATAAGCGAATGTGAAATAAACAATAAGAATTAATAGTAAACGTTACACTCTCAAAAGTTCCAAAAGAATAAAGACATTACAAATGTTGTACTACTTGCAAATAGTTAAAGTTCCAAAGGGAAAATAAATAAACATAATTATGGGTTGTATTTACAATAGGGCTTGATCTTTGGGGTGGCAGGTAGCCTAGTGGTTAGAGTGTTGTGCCAGTAACTAAATTGTTGCTAGATCGAATCCCTGAGCTGACAAGGTAAAAATCTGTCGTTCTACCTCTGAACAAGGCAGTTAACCTAGGCTGTCATTGTAATAAGAATTTGTTCTTAACTGACTTGCCTAGTTAAATGATGGATAACATTTTTTTAAATCACTGCTTGCCATTTTCTTGTGGCAACAGGTCACAAATCTTGCTGCTGTGATGGCACACTGTGGTATTTTACCCAATAGAAATGGGAGTTTATCAAAATTGGGTTTGTTTTCGAATTCTTTCTGTATCTGTGTAATCTGAGGGAGATATGTGTCTCTAATATGGTCATACATTTGGCAGGAGGTTAGGTAGTGCAGCTCAGTTTCCACCTCATTTTGTGGGCAGTGTGCACATAGCCTGTCTTCTCTTGAGAGCCAGGTCTGCCTACGGCTGCCTTTCTCTATAACAAGGCTATGCTCACTGAGTCTGTACATAGTCAAAACTTTCCTTAAGTTTGGGTCAGTCACAGAGGTCAGGTATTCTGCCATTGTGTCCTCTCTGTTTAGGGCCAAATAGCATTCTAGTTTGCTCAGTTTTTTTGTTAATTCTTTCCAATGTGTCAAGTAATTATCTTTTTGTTTTCTCATGATTTGGTTGGGTCTAATTGTGTTGCTGTCCTGGGGCTCTGTGGGGTCTGTTTGTGTTTGTGAACAGAGCCCCAGGACCAGCTTGCTTAGGGGGCTCTTCTCCAGGTTAATCTCTCAGTAGGTGATGGCTTTGTTATAGAAGGTTTGGGAATCGCTTCCTTTTAGGTTGCTTCCTCTCTCTCACTCTCTGCCGTCTCTCCTCCTCCCCATCCTCATCTGCTATCCCCTCTCTCTCCCTGTCTGTCTGTCTGTCCCTCCACTGAGTTTGATGGAGAGGGAGGGGGCTTGCGGGGGTTGAGTAAGCCTGGACTTGACCCCTGGTTTCTGGAATCCGTGGAGACGGAGTCTCCTCTCCAACAAACTCTAATGACACACACACACACGCACGCACGCACTTCTACATGAACAACACTGATAGCCCCCATCCATCCACTCTCACCGACACACACAGAGTGCTGCCTTGGCAACGGGGGACATGGAATCATGTGATGGATGGTGAGTTGGGCGCCTCCTAACAAATCCAAATGTCTTTACATCAGCGGCTGATGAATGCTCGGTACGTCCAACCAATCACTTTCCCCTGGAGCTCCTGGAGGTAAGGTGCCCTTTTCAGAAGTTGTAAACAGTGTTGAGGTTTGGACATAAGCAAATCAGATGCAGAGCAATCCATAGGTCACAATAAAGATAATTCTATACATTTTTCCCTAATTCCCATTCACCTAAGAAAGCAGTGTGAGAATCCAAAGTGCTAACATGAATCTCTCTCTCAGGCACTCCAGGAGCATTTCCCACCGAGCATGCCGTGCCAGCTCACAATAAATATAATCTCTGTCTATAATATACACACGGTGAGCGCTCAGCCACTAAGCTATCTATGGGTGCCGATGTTAAACTGTTTTAACTGTACTTTGGACCAAGGTGTGAGCCAAATGTCTCTCAGGGCCCATAAATCCAGTGTGACATAGTGTGTGTGGGAACATGGTTAGGACATATAGGGATAGCTAGTGCAGGGGAATGATGGGAGGGATGCCTTTATTGTTTGCACCTCAGGGGAACTTTTGTCCTGTTTTTACTCTCTTTCCTGTGCTTTTTCTCTCAAGGAAACAATCAAACCAGCGGTTGCGGAAGTCATCGTTTTCAGATGTCTCCTTGTCATCCATCACAGCATTGTTTTCTGTCTTATTTTAGGGGTTTCTCTGCACGTCCGGTTGTTTGGAGGGTTTTTTGTTTTAAAAAAGGAGAAAATAGCTCTGTTGAATGGACCAAAATTGCTAATAATATCAACAGAGTACATTATTCATTTGGAAGGAAACGTGTGGACTCTCTCTCCCTCTCTCTCTCTCTCTCTCTTTCTTTCTCTCTCTCTCTCTGTCTCTCTCTCTCTCTCTCTCTCTCTCTCTCTCTCTCTCTCTCTCTCTCTCTCTCTCTCTCTCTCTCTCTCTCTCTCTCTCTCTCTCTCTCTCTCACACACACACTCCCTTACTCTCTCTCTCTCTCTCGCTCTCTCTGCTGTTGGATCGATACAGTATTGCTGTCCAGGGTGAGTAGTGTTGACTCTACAGATAGCCGTATTTTCTATGGGCTGTTGAAGGGGCTGGGAGAGGTAGCACGGTCAAGCCCAGAAAATCTCACCTTTGTGGGAGGACAGAGAAGGTGTCGCATCAGACACTTCCGTGACCCCAGCCCAGGGGTCAGTCATCTACAGTGACCTGTGATAGGGACCTGTCAGTATTCCACAACTATTGACCTTTATAAATGTAATGTACTATGATGTGGATCATTGTGTGCATAGTCCATATTGTAACCATAGTATAACCACACATTTTAACATCAACATTATAAATGCCAACTGAAGCATCAGTCTCAGTGGAGTTTTTCTGTCCAAGTACTGAGCACCTGCCTGGGAGTGTGTGTGTGTGTGTGTGTGTGTGTGTGTGTGTGTGTGTGTGTGTGTGTGTGTGTGTGTGTGTGTGTGTGTGTGTGTGTGTGTGTGTGTGTGTGTGTGTGCGCGCCTGTGTGTGTGCGTTTGTCTTGCATGTAGTTATTACCCCCTTGGGGAGATGCACTTTGGTTTATGGGGCCCTTGTATTACGACCCTTGTCCCGCACGTTCCTTGACCTTTAGCAAGGCGAGGTCGTGTTCTTGAAGGCACAGCAGTGTGTTGTTTAAGTCGGAGCGTGCAGCGCCCCAGCACCTCTCTTTATATGTCTCACTGGGGACTGAACAAACACTAATTAATAAACAATAGACACAACTAAGCAAACATCGGCTTACTGTGAAGGCTAAGTTAGCAGGAGGACAGAAAGACAGAGACGTTGGGAAATTAGATATACCGTAGAAATATATCAATTGTCTGAATGAAAAGTACAGTACCACTCTCTCAAGCAAACACAGTGCATCCATACATGAGAATGATTGAAATGAATATAATACCCAACTATCAATCCTCTTGTATTCTACAGTAGTAACTTTAGTAACTTGGCCAGAAATCTGGCGTTGTGTTTTTGCTCAGAGAAAGATATGCCCACGCAGCCGTGCGGCCCGAGGTGTGGAGGGGAGCACATCAGGGAATCGAATAGTTAATCACAATATAATGGAAGTCACAGGGAGATGAGAGCCCCCCAGAGCTGCTAAAGCAAACATGACTGTGTCTGTGTTTTTTTTTTGTAGTGGGGGGGTTTGCGGAAGGCAGGGTGGGGCAGGAAAGCTACAGTGTTGGAGCTCTACTGAGAGCACTGACAGTGAAGAAAAGGCCATGTCTAGGGAATGTGGATCTTTTCAACTATTCCACCAAAAGTAATCTTTGTGATCGAGTGGCAGGCTGGTTTTGTATTTTAATTGTGACCTCTGGTGAATGCTTAGTTTAGTTTGGGTTCTTGTAGGGAGTCACAAGTAAAGGTTTAGTTCTTTTAACTTCCAACTCAAAACATGCACATGAAAGACTAATGTGTTCATTGTATTAAAATGAACTGCCTCAGAAAGTACCTTTCTCAATCCCTCTCGCCACACAGATGTAGGATCTTAATTTGATCAGCCTGTTGCAGGGGAACATTCCTGCAATGCAAGATATTCTAAACATTTAGTGTCTTTGAGGTTTAAAAAATGTCTCATACAAAAATGTCCATGAATTATAATCCACATAATAATGCACATTTCCTGCTGCTGCAGGATTATTTTCCTGCTGCAGAAAACTGTCTCAAATTAAGATCCTACATCTGTATCTCTCTATCCCTCCCTCTCCTTAGTAACAGTGTCTTTGTCTTTGTCTGGCATCCCTGGTGTTTCCCTCACCCATGTGCCACTGCTAACAGGGGGTTGTATAATCTAATGACTCAATAACATGTGTTTACAGTGTAATGGTATGCAGGACACTTAGCCCCGCTGGTTCCTGCAGGTACCACTGGCCAGAAGAGGCCCTCCTGGTGCTGGTAATGCTCCCCCCACCCACCTCTCTGGACCACTGCCAACATGAGCACCAACACACTTCTATCAACGCACTTCTGTAGTCCAAGATGGCGTAGCAGTCAGACGTCTTTGTCTTGTCGTGTCCCATGTATATATATATTATTTTCTTCGTATATATTTCAAATATATTTTTAATATTCTTTAGCTCAATATCAACATACTCTCCTGCAACCCTCTCTATATCCCCGGATTTCAACCGCAAGCTCTGGACATTTACACCTGGATCTCACAGCTAGCTAGCTGCTATCCGTGTGACTATTGGCTTACGTCGATCCCGGAGCAAACATCATTTATTCCGGAGCTAGCCAGCTGAAGAGTTCCATCAGCCACTCCTGGGCTACAATCATCTATCCGGACCCGTTTTACTGCCGATGCGGAGCCCCACCGGGCCTTCACGACTGGACTACCGACGTTATCTGCCCGAGGGAGTTATCCAACTGGCCCCTCCGTCGCGACGTTACCTGAACGCCCATCTGCGGCCCGCTAATCGTTAGCTGTCTTATCGGCTGCTATCTGAATAGGTCTATCGGACAATTTTTCTTGGGTCACTTTAACTATATCTATTTTGCCAATTGGATTGAACCCCTCTACCACACGGAACCCCACTAATCTACCGTCGGAAACGCATGAGGTGGCTAAAAACAGACCTCCATCCTATGCTAGCTTGCTACCGATGGCCCGGCTAGCTGTCTGAATCGCCGTTACCCCAACCAACCTCACTACTCACTGGACCCTTATGATCACTCGACTAAGCATGCCTCTCCTTAATGTCAATATGCCTTGTCCATTGCTGTTCTGGTTAGTGTTTATTGGCTTATTTAACTGTAGAGCCTCTAGCCCTGCTCATTATACCTTATCCAACCTTTCAGTTCCACCACCCACACATGCGATGACATCACCTGGTTTCAATGATGTTTCTAGAGACAATATCTCTCTCATCATCACTCAATACCTAGGTTTACCTCCACTGTATTCACATCCTACCATACCTTTGTCTGTACATTATACTTTGAAGCTATTTTATCGCCCCCAGAAACCTCCTTTTACTCTCTGTTCCGGACGTTCTAGACGACCAATTCTCATAGCTTTTAGCCGTACCCTTATCCTACTCCTCCTCTGTTCCTCTGGTGATGTAGAGGTGAATCCAGGCCCTGCAGTGCCTAGCTCCACTCCTATTCCCCAGGCGCTCTCTTTTGATGACTTCTGTAACCGTAATAGCCTTGGTTTCATGCATGTTAACATTAGAAGCATCCTCCCTAAGTTTGTTTTATTCACTGCTTTAGCACACTCTGCCAACCCGGATGTTCTAGCCATGTCTGAATCCTGGCTTAGGAAGACCACCAAAAATTCTGAAATCTCCATTCCTAACTACAACATTTTCAGACAAGATAGAACAGCCAAAGGGGGCGGTGTTTCAATCTACTGCAAAGATAGCCTGCAGAGTTCTGTTCTACTATCCAGGTCTGTACCCAAGCAATTTGAACTTCTACTTTTAAAAATCCACCTCTCTAAAAACAGCCATCCTACAATCTAAGCTTGATGACCTCAATCTCACACAAATTATCAATGAACCTACCAGGTACCACCCCAAAGCCGTAAACACTGGCACCCTCATAGATATCATCCTAACCAACTTGCCCTCTAAATACACCTCTGCTGTTTTCAACCAAGATCTCAGCGATCACTGCCTCATTGCCTGCATCTGTAATGGGTCAGCGGTCAAACGACCTCCACTCATCACTGTCAAACGCTCCCTGAAACACTTCAGCAAGCAGGCCTTTCTAATCGACCTGGCCGGGGTATCCTGGAAGGATATTGATCTCATCCCGTCAGTAGAGGATGCCTGGTTATTTTTTTAAAATGCTTTCCTCACCAACTTAAATAAGCATGCCCCATTCAAGAAATTTAGAACCAGGAACAGATATAGCCCTTGGTTCTCTCCAGACCTGACTGCCCTTAACCAACACAAAAACATCCTATGGCGTTCTGCATTAGCATCGAACAACCCCCGTGATATGCAACTTTTCAGGGAAGCTAGAAACCAATATACACAGGCAGTTAGAAAAGCCAAGGTTAGCTTTTTCAAGCAGAAATTTGCTTCCTGCAACACAAACTCAAAAAAGTTCTGGGACACTGTAAAGTCCATGGAGAATAAGAACACCTCTTCCCAGCGGCCCACTGCACTGAGGACAGGAAACACTGTCACCACAGATAAATCCACTATAATTGAGAATTTCAATAAGCATTTTTCTACGGCTGGCCATGCTTTCCACCTGGCTACCCCTACCCCGGTCAACAGCACTGCACCCCCCACAGCAACTCGACCAAGCCTTCCCCATTTCTCCTTCTCCCAAATCCAGTCAGCTGATGTTCTGAAAGAGCTGCAAAATCTGGACCCCTACAAATCAGCCGGGCTAGACAATCTGGACCCTTTCTTTCTAAAATTATCTGCCAAAATGGTTGCAACCCCTATTACTAGCCTCTCTTTCGTGTCGTCTGAGATTCCCAAAGATTGGATAGCAGCTGCGGTCATCCCCCTCTTCAAAGGGGGGGACACTCTTGACCCAAACTGCTACAGACCTATATCTATCCTACCCTGCCTTTCTAAGGTCTTCGAAAGCCAAGTCAACAAACAGATTACCGACCATTTCGAATCCCACCATACCTTCTCCGCTATGCAATCTGGTTTCAGAGCTGGTCATGGGTGCACCTCAGCCACGCTCAAGGTCCTAAACGTTATCCTAACCGCCATCGATAAGAAACAATACTGTGCAGCCGTATTCATTGACCTGGCCAAGGCTTGCGACTCTGTCAATCAACACATCCTCATCGGCAGACTCGATAGCCTTGGTTTCTCAAATGATTGCCTCGCCTGGTTCACCAACTACTTCTCTGATAGAGTTCAGTGTGTCAAATCAGAGGGCCTGTTGTCCAGACCTCTGGAAGTCTCTATGGGGGTGCCACAGGGTTCAATTCTTGGACCGACTCTCTTCTCTGTATACATCAATGATGTCGCTCTTGCTGCTGGTGAGTCTCTGATCCACCTCTACGCAGACGACACCATTCTGTATACTTCTGGCCCTTCTTTGGACACTGTGTTAACAACCCTCCAGACGAGCTTCATTGCCATACAACTCTCCTTCCGTGGCCTCCAATTGCTCTTAAATACAAGTAAAACTAAATGCATGCTCTTCAACCGATCGCTGCCTGCACCTGCCTGCCCGTCCAACATCACTACTCTGGACGGTTCTGACTTAGAATATGTGGACAACTACAAATACCTAGGTGTCTGGTTAGACTGTAAACTCTCCTTCCAGACTTACATCAAACATCTCCAATCCAAAGTTAAATCTAGAATTGGCTTCCTATTTCACAACAAAGCATCCTTCACTCATGCTGCCAAACATACCCTTGTAAAACTGACCATCCTATCGATCCTCGACTTCGGCGATGTAATTTACAAAATAGCCTCCAATACCCTACTCAATAAATTGGATGCAGTCTATCACAGTGCCATCCGTTTTGTCACCAAAGCCCCATATACTACCCACCACTGCGACCTGTACGCTCTCGTTGGCTGGCCCTCGCTTCATACTCGTCGCCAAACCCACTGGCTCCAGGTCATCTACAAGACCCTGCTAGGTAAAGTCCCATCTTATCTCAGCTCGCTGGTCACCATAGCAGCACCCACCTGTAGCACGCGCTCCAGCAGGTATATTTCACTGGTCACCCCCAAAGCCAATTCCTCCTTTGGCCGCCTTTCCTTCCAGTTCTCTGCTGCCAATGACTGGAACGAATTGCAAAAATCACTGAAGCTGGAGACTCATATCTCCCTCACTAACTTTAACTTCTACTTCCTCCCAATCCCGGATCCGGGAGCACCCCCATCAGTAAAAAAGCTGACTAGCATAGCCTAGCATAGCGTCACAAGTAAATACTAGCATCTAAATATCATTAAATCACAAGTCCAGTGATTGTAGATTGTCCTCTTCAACGTTCGAATTAGCAGTAAACATTAGCCATGTGGCAAAGACGTGTCCGAATAAATATCCGAAAATCGCAATATACCGATATAAACTGATATAACTCGGTTTAATATAACAACATTATGATGTCTTTAACACCTATATCAAATAAAAACAGATCCGGATATATCTAAGAGCTATAAAGGGAGCTTTCTATCACGATAGCCAGAGGTCCTTCCTGCGTCAGAGCGAAGTGAACAAAGGCCGGACCCCACGTTCCCAGGCCATTTATAACCTCTCAGATCTGCCTAGAAACACCATTTCAATTCTCACTATTCGCTGACATCCAGGGGAAGGCGTATGCAGTGCATCTCAACCAATAAAAGACAGGCAAATTAATAAACTGACCTGGGAACAGCTTGCAGAATTCAGCATTCTCACATCCTCATAGGAAAATTCCTCCAACTCCAGTTCTGTTTCACTCACAGATATAATTCAAACGGTTTTAGAAACTAGAGAGTGTTTTCTATCCAATAGTAATAATAATATGCATATTGTACGAGCAAGAATTGAGTACGAGGCAGTTTAATCTGGGAACGAAATTATTACAAAGTGCAAACAGCACCCCCTATTGACAAAAGGTTAAGCATCAGCTGTCAGAGCAGCTTACAGATCATTGCACCTGTACATAGCCCATCTGAAAATAGCCCATCCAACTACCTCACCCCCATATTGTTTTTGTTTTTTTGCTCCTTTGCACGCCAGTATCTCTACTTGCACATTCATCTTCTGCACATCTATCACCCCAGTGTTTAATTGCTAAATTGTAACTACTTCGCCACTAAGGACTATTTATTGCCTTACCTCCCTAATCTTACGTCATTTGCACATACTGTACATATACTTTTCTATTGTGTTATTGACTGTACGTTTGTTTATTCCATGTGTAACTCTGTGCTGTTGTTTGTGTCACACTGCTTTGCTTTATCTTGGTCATGTCGCAGCTGTAAATGAACTTGTTCTCAACTGGCCTACCTGGTTAAATAAAGGTGAAATAAAAAAATATTTGAAAAAATCAACTACTACCAACTAATTTCTATCAACAACTACCAGCTCACTTCTAGCATCTTCTACCAACTCACTTCTAACAACTACTACCAACTCACTTCTATCAACTACTACCAACTCACATCTATCAACTACTACCATCCACTTCTATCAACTACTACCAACTCACCTCTATCAACTACTACCAACTCACTTCTATCAACTACTACAACTCACTTCTATCAACTACTACCAACTCACTTCTATCAACTTCTACCAACTCACTTCTATCAACTACTACCAACTCACTTCTATCAACTACTACAACTCACTTCTATCAACTACTACCAACTCACTTCTATAACTTCTACCAACTCACTTCTATCAACTTCTACCAACTCACTTCTATCAACTACTACAACCACTTCTATCAACTACTACCAACTCACTTATATCAACTACTACCAACTCACTTCTATCAACTACTACAACTCACTTCTATCAACTACTACCAACTCACTTCTATCAACTACTACCAACTCACTTCTATCAACTACTACCAACTCACTTCTATCAACTACTACCAACTCACTTCTATCAACTACTACCAACTCACTTCTATCAACTACTACCAACTCACTTCTACAACTTCTACCAACTCACTTCTATCAACTACTACCAACTCACTTCTATCAACTACTACCAACTCACTTCTATCAACTACTACCAACTCACTTCTATCAACTACTACCAACTCACTTCTATCAACTACTACCAACTCACTTCTATCAACTACTACCAACTCACTTCTACAACTTCTACCAACTCACTTCTATCAACTTCTACCAACTCACTTCTATCAACTACTACAACCACTTCTATCAACTACTACCAACTCACTTCTATCAACTACTACCAACTCACTTCTATCAACTACTACCAACTCACTTCTATCAACTACTACAACTCACTTCTATCAACTACTACCAACTCACTTCTATCAACTACTACAACTCACTTCTATCAACTACTACCAACTCACTTCTATCAACTACTACAACTCACTTCTATCAACTACTACCAACTCACTTCTATCAACTTCTACCAACTCACTTCTATCAACTACTACCAACTCACTTCTACAACTACTACCAACTCACTTCTATCAACTTCTACCAACTCACTTCTATCAACTACTACAACCACTTCTATCAACTACTACCAACTCACTTCTATCAACTACTACCAACTCACTTCTATCAACTACTACCAACTCACTTCTATCAACTACTACCAACTCACTTCTACAACTTCTACCAACTCACTTCTATCAACTTCTACCAACTCACTTCTATCAACTACTACCAACTCACTTCTACAACTTCTACCAACTCACTTCTATCAACTTCTACCAACTCACTTCTATCAACTACTACCAACTCACTTCTACAACTTCTACCAACTCACTTCTATCAACTACTACCAACTCACTTCTATCAACTACTACCAACTCACTTCTACAACTTCTACCAACTCACTTCTATCAACTACTACAACTCACTTCTATCAACTACTACCAACTCACTTCTATAACTTCTACCAACTCACTTCTATCAACTACTACAACTCACTTCTATCAACTACTACCAACTCACTTCTATCAACTACTACCAACTCACTTCTATCAACTACTACCAACTCACTTCTATCAACTACTACCAACTCACTTCTATAACTTCTACCAACTCACTTCTATCAACTACTACCAACTCACTTCTATCAACTACTACCAACTCACTTCTATCAACTACTACCAACTCACTTCTATCAACTACTACCAACTCACTTCTATAACTACTACCAACTCACTTCTATCAACTACTACCAACTCACTTCTATCAACTACTACCAACTCACTTCTATCAACTACTACCAACTCACTTCTATCAACTACTACCAACTCACTTCTATAACTACTACCAACTCACTTCTATCAACTACTACCAACTCACTTCTATCAACTACTACCAACTCACTTCTATAACTTCTACCAACTCACTTCTATCAACTACTACCAACTCACTTCTATCAACTACTACCAACTCACTTCTATCAACTACTACCAACTCACTTCTATCAACTACTACCAACTCACTTCTATAACTACTACCAACTCACTTCTATCAACTACTACCAACTCACTTCTATCAACTACTACCAACTCACTTCTATCAACTACTACCAACTCACTTCTATCAACTACTACCAACTCACTTCTATCAACTTCTACCAACTCACTTCTATCAACTACTACCAACTCACTTCTATCAACTACTACCAACTCACTTCTATCAACTACTACCAACTCACTTCTATCAACTACTACCAACTCACTTCTATAACTTCTACCAACTCACTTCTATCAACTACTACCAACTCACTTCTATCAACTACTACAACTCACTTCTATAACTTCTACCAACTCACTTCTATCAACTACTACCAACTCACTTCTATCAACTACTACCAACTCACTTCTATCAACTACTACAACTCACTTCTATCAACTACTACCAACTCACTTCTATAACTTCTACCAACTCACTTCTATCAACTACTACCAACTCACTTCTATAACTTCTACCAACTCACTTCTATCAACTACTACCAACTCACTTCTATCAACTACTACCAACTCACTTCTATCAACTACTACCAACTCACTTCTATCAACTACTACCAACTCACTTCTATCAACTACTACCAACTCACTTCTATAACTTCTACCAACTCACTTCTATCAACTACTACCAACTCACTTCTATCAACTACTACCAACTCACTTCTATCAACTACTACCAACTCACTTCTATCAACTACTACCAACTCACTTCTATCAACTACTACCAACTCACTTCTATCAACTACTACCAACTCACTTCTATCAACTACTACCAACTCACTTCTATCAACTACTACCAACTCACTTCTATAACTTCTACCAACTCACTTCTATCAACTACTACCAACTCACTTCTATCAACTACTACCAACTCACTTCTATCAACTACTACAACTCACTTCTATCAACTACTACCGAATCACATTTGGGGCTCCCGAGTGGCGCAGCGGTCTAAGGCCCTGCATCTCAGTGCTAGAGGCGTCACTACAGACCCTGGTTCGATTTCAGGCTGTATCACAACCGGCCATGATTGGGAGTCCCATAGGGCTCAGTGTTGTCTGGGTTAGGGTTTGGCTGGGGTAGGCTGTCTTGTAAATAAGAATTTGTTCTTAACTGACTTGCCTAGTTAAATAAAGATAAAATAAATATAAACTTCTATTAACTCCCTTCCATTTTGGACAGAACTCATATCTTTACGCATTATGATCAGTGTGGGTTGATGATGTCTTTCCACTAAAGCATTTGTCAAGGTACAATTAGGTTGCAGGAACAGTTTTTTTCTTGGAACTGTGGCCTTTGCAGAACACTACCCTAAATGTCTCCAACTGTCAGTGTTAGGACTATTCTGAAACAGTATTTGGCCATTAGGTAACTCATTGTGTCATTCATTGGCCTTTGCTAACTAAAGTAGGACTGTGAGTGACATAACCCCTTTTGGTGTTTAGAGGGTACATAAGTTCAGGGTTTATCTCTTCTGCCCTGACTGAGGAAACTGTGAAGCGATTCCTGGAATCCTGCACTAGGACAGACAGAGAAAGGACACTGCAGTGATTATAACATGCAAAAGGCATTCACACGCCGTAGTGGAAAAACATCATCCATTGGCCGGCCCTGAGAAATCAAAACCCATGCAAACACACATACGCTCACGCACTTACGCATGCACACGCACACACACACACACACACACACACACACACCAAGCACACAGGTCTGCGTTCCTCAATTTAAGCACCCTGTCACGCAGAGCGATGAGTGAGGCCTTTGGGGAATCACTGTGGAGACAACGCGTGGAAGTTTTGATTTAAGAGCTGAATTTAACCTAAATAAATGCCTGCACTACCCTCCCTACTCCCGCCACCCCGCTACACTCACAACCACATACACACCATCAGGATAACTGTTGAGTTTAAAGACAATATCCTGTTTTCCGCCATGGACGGAGGAATAATTGAATGGAGTGGCCGGGGTGCGCGACCCTGGGAAAGACTTGTGTTACTGCTGCCTGGCCAAGAGGAAAAGCCATCGCTCGCTATGGACCTCAGCCTCAGTCACTCACACTATCTCTGCTCTATGTGCCTTTCCCCTGTTGGTCTATCTGTCGGACCCCCAAGTGAGCCGTTCTAATTCCATCACAGAAGACAGAGCGCTACAGACCTGCAGGGGGATAACATCTCTCCTGGGACTGGAATCGCACACACATACATTTCCCAGAAGGATGGATCGAAGACATCGTAGTAGAGCAACTACAGAAACTAAAGAGTACTATCTAACAAAAAGAACAATCATGGCCTTGACACTTCAGTGACGCTGGCATTGGTGTTCTTAGGTCCAGCCACAAGGTTTTAGTCATCGACCTTGGCTGTCTCAGAAAATAGATTAGCTGTAGTGGTAAACTTTCTCTCACAATAGTAAATAGCATGACAGTGGCAGCTCCAACGTCGAGCAGAATACTGAGTCAAAGGCTAACCACAGAGCTACAGGACAGGGAGAGTGAGAGTGGGTGCAGGACAAAATACATGGCCTTGCATAGCCTCCTACTATGGGTAGTTCTTCCAGCCTGGCCCTACAAAGTGTTTCAAACTCCCAATTCTAATAAGTGTTTTCTCTGCATAATACCTAGAGGAGCAAGTGGCTGTGAGAGATGACCACTTGGCTCTCCAGAAGTCCCACTCAAATATTTTACACTGCCAACGACCACACGAACTCACTGGCTATTGAATGTAAATGTGGCTCAGGCTCCTAGGGTCCTGATTGACCCCGCTCCCCTGTGTGGACCTGTCTATTTAGCACTATATAGCACTTAGAACTGACCCTTTCAAGGGGGTGGAGTAATGCAAACACAACAGGGTTAGTGTTTGAAGCTGGGGGGGCGGGGGGTGAGTTGGAGGCTGTTGTTTACCTGCATACAATTGTTACTTATAATTCACAATATCCATGTGATCAGAAAGAAAATCTTTTTCAAGACAAACACGGCGAGGTGGAAGGACGATGGTATTTCTTTACGCGGCGTGTCCATCCTTCTTTGTCCTGAGGTTCATAACCCAAAATGCTCTAAAATGCCCATCCATAGCCCGTCATGCTTCTGCAAGAGTGAGCTATTGAGTGTAAGAGTGTAATGACCCATTCATCATACAACACATTACTCTCTCATGCAGCAACTACCACCACACAAGATAAGAGTACAGAAACAAATTGGCAAATAGTCATAAAAGGAGGGTAGTGGCGGCACCTCTGCCTCTGTGTCGCCACGAGGCAGTAAAGCTTATGGTTTGTCGCTGTCGCGCCACTATTTCCAAGTGCCAGGGCCAACGCGTGCCAGCCAGGCATAGTCCCCAGGGGCCATAAAGCACAGTTGGAACCCAACCTTTGGTCGACAACACTGGCTTGAGCAAGAGGAGCACACGCCCTCCTCACACAGACACAGACAGACAGACAGAAACACACACACACACACACACACACACACACACACACACACACACACACACACACACACACACACACACACACACACACACACACACACACACACACACACACACACACATACATGTTCAACGACAACCATATAACCGGACAGGACAGATACTCCCTAGTTTCCAAATACACCTAGACTACTGAGAAGGATACAATAGTAAAGAACTCTAATACACAGACAGAACCCACCCGAGAACATTCGTTTGAAACCAAATATTAATTGAAATATTGAATAAACAGACCAAAAAATGTTTTACAGCCTACTATAATGTAGCTTGCATCTGTAGTTTGGCATCAAACAATTGTTTTGACTATAAATATCACACAGGATGTCAGCGGTTATGGAAATAACCCTACAGTCCACATCAGAGACAAGTAAAAACTGATTTTTAAGTCATCTACTATATATAAATTAGTATGGCAGGTCATGCACAAAATAATTATTGAAAGGTAAACAATAAAATAAAAGTGGATTATTTTACAATTGTTTTTAAGTTACTTCATAAAATCAAGGAACAATTAATTTATCGGTTTATTAAACTAAACAGATTTCAAAGAGCATTGCAAAACCAACGAGACTATCAGACTTGGTTATACAACTAAAGTAGACTCAAGTCTCTGAACAATTTTAGGTTATAAAGTAACAATAGAATTCCCTTATATTTCAACAAAAACACAGCAAATAAAATTAGATGAACTTATTCAAAACAATTAAAATAAAAGTATTTTTCTTTGTCTTTATTTTTTTTTAAATTAAGTAATTGCACTTTAAATGAGCAGACAACACATTGTCAAAAGCCGAACTAATAGAACAGGGGTCTTGGAAAAAATGAAAACGAATTCAAGTACACAATTATGACATCTAAAATAAAAAAGTGTTTATGCACTTTCAACATATCTGATAACATATACAGTATATACAGTATCTGTGTAAATGTAAATATATGCATCGTTTGTCAAATGAACAACTATGCAATTCATTACATAGAAAGCACATGTAAATGTATTCTTTCTATTTTGGATTTCATACCTTGAACACACAAGGCATTCTAGAAGGGAATGGACTTCTGGGATATGACATGTTGGCTTTGGAGTTTCATGACTGTTCTTATCTCAACATAAATAATGTATATAGAAGTTAATCATCTACACGCTAGCAATGAAACATGTTCAGAGGTAATAAACACTTGCGTGTTTTGTCCTTCTGGATTTGTGAATAACACTCCGTGATAACTTGTTGAACTGTTTCTGGTTATCGGCTGAAATACCACGTAAAACTGTGATGGTGATATTAGAAAAATATCAATAATGACAACAACAACAAAGACAACCACAACAAAAACTACAACTAGAAATAGTATTGATAGTAGCCAGTAAAAAGTTATTTCTATACATTCCACTTGATTGCCGTCGCTTCCTTCTGTTTTTTCCTCCCTCCAGCCATGGGAAAGAGAGTAAGTCTATAATAGGTAGTTCTTGTCACAAGTCTATATTATCCACAGTGAGCTGAGCTGGGTCCAGAATCAGAACACGGTGAGCTGCGGTCAAGCTCATGCCTGAGACAGAGCACACCAGGAGTTCTGTGGGGCGATGGACGTGGGCGTAAAGGGGTAGTTCTCGTATTTGATGTCGACATGTCCTGAACTGTCCAGATGTGATGAAGCCTTCAAAGAATAGAATGGGATATTTAAATGACGGACCACAATGATAAGGTCTTTAGTAGGAACTAATGGGCTGAATTTGCTAGACTATAAAGTAGCTGTAGTGATAAACTTTCTCTCACAATAGTAAATAGCATGACAGTGGCAGCTCCAACGTCGAGCAGAATACTGAGTCAAAGGCTAACCACAGAGCTACAGGACAGGGAGAGTGAGAGTGGGTGCAGGACAAAATACATGGCCTTGCATAGCCTCCTACTATGGGTAGTTCTTCCAGCCTGGCCCTACAAACTGTTTCAAACTCCCAAATCTAATAAGTGTTTTCTCTGCATAATACCTAGAGGAGAAAAGTCACATCATCCCCTGTATGGGGAACCCAGGAGTGAGAAGCCTTACCTGGGACACAGAGGCTACGGTCTGTCCGGCGTAGGGTGAGGGAGCCATGTTGGGTTCACTCTTTATCGTAGATGCATGTTCCGAGACAGACAAGGAGGACGGTGAGTTGGTGCCTGAGGCTGACAACCCTCCTGAAGAAGACAGGCAGATATATGGGTGATTGACAGGTACAGGACATCATCAACCTGAATACACTTCAGACATTCTCTCTATATCTTTCTTTCCATTCCCCATTCTTACCTGTTGAGGGTTTGGACTTGGGCATCTTGGGTTTCCGTTTCCTGGTCTGAATGCTTTCCTTCTTCATGGCCAGTGGTCTGGGGACCTAAGAGGAGGAGAGGCCAATCATTTAGATCCTAGTTGTAACAAAGGCCAGCTTGCCTTGAAAACACACACAATGACCCCCTCCTCCCACCTCTCTCTTTTGATAACAACATCCATGATGACCTTGGAAAGCTTTTACAGAACATGAACAATACGCAGCCCACACTGCACTGCCAGGCTAATAGGGGCTAATTCTTACAGCAGGATTTTACATAGGATCCCACCAGGGCAAACGTTGTGTAAATTAGATGATATGAGTAGTGTAGGGTCCATGGGAAAGGTGTGTGTGTGTGTGTGTGTGTGTGTGTGTGTGTGTGTGTGTGTGTGTGTGTGTGTGTGTGTGTGTGTGTGTGTGTGTGTGTGTGTGTGTGTGTGTGTGTGTGTGTGTGTGTGTGTGTGTGACCTACCCCATGTAGTTTCATGTACAGGCCACAGGCGTTGCAGACAGGCTCTCCCTCTGCGTTGCGACGCCACAGCGTAGTCGTGCTGGTGAGGCAGTTAGTGCAGCACAGGCCAGCCCGGCGAGATGTGGTCTGCTATAGATGGAGAAGTAAAGACAAGGCGTCAATAGCCAATCAATAACCGATCAATAACCGATAACCGACTAGAACCAATCAGACAACTCAAAGAATTATTCAGACATTCTTCTGAGAGAGAGCTGGACCAAGGACAAGACCAGTTAAAGATGGATTGTATGACAGGTCTAGAGAATGAGCACCTTAAAGGGATAATTCAGCCCCCCAAAAAAATATATACATATATTGTGTTACTGACTCTGTTATACTTTGTGTAAAAATTTTATTTGGGTGAAGTATCCCTTTACTATAAGTGACTTCCTTTTGTGTATTGTGCACAAGATTCCGCCATAGTATCCATGGAGAAACCAAACAGTCAATGTACTGATAAGGACTTCACATGAGAAATTTTTCACATAGTGCTGGGCTAAGCACTAAGTACTCCTGGCTGAACCTGCCTCTCTATCAGCTTGTTATTGGACACAAGTGAGATTTTTCAGCAGAAACACGGTTGTTAAGTCATGCTGTTCTGTTGCCTCATACAGATCTGGCTAAAAACAGACAACCCAAGGGCAAGGTCACTGAAGGACAAATAAAAACAGAACAAGCACAGGCAGAGCAGAGCTGGGGTAATTCACAGCAGCTGCTCTGAGAGGCTGGTTCCTGCCTGGGAAAAAGACAGCAGTGAAGGCCTCTTTCTCTCACTCTACTACACTGACCTTCTTCAGACAATCACTGACCCACTATGTTCCATTCTTTTTCCACCTCCTTCTGACCACCAATTCCCGTGTTAACTGCTTTGACCTAGAAAAACCTAATATCTGCATATGACTTTTTTTCTTCTCAAAACCCACCAAATCAATCAATACATTTAGTCATTAACATTCTTAAAACTCAATTTTTAAAGCTCATTGACTCTTTTAACAGCTCAAAAAGTATGTGGACACCACTTCAAATTAGTGAATTCGGCTATTTCAGCCACACCCGTCGCTGACAGGTGTATAAAATCGAACATACACCCATGCAATCTCCATAGACAAACATTGGCAGTACAATGGCCTTATTGAAGAGCTCAGTGACTTTCAACGTGGCACCGTCATAAAATGTCCCCTTTCCAACAAGTAAGATCATCAAATTTCTTCCCTGCTAGAGCTGCCCCGGTTACCTGTAAGTACTGTTATTGTGAAATGGAAACATCTAGGAGCAACAACGGCCCAGCCGTGAAGTGGTAGGCCACACAAGCTCACAGCTAAAGCGCTTAGCGTGTAAAAATTGTCTGTCCTCGGTTGCAACCGACCTGCCTCTGGAAGCAACGTCAGCATAAGAACTGTTCATCGGGAGCTTCATGAAATGGGTTTCCATGGCCGAGCAGCTGCACACAAGCCTAAGATCACCATGCGCAATGCCAAGCGTCGGCAGGAGTGGTGTAAAGCTTGCCACCATTGGACTCTGGGGCAGTGGAAACGCGTTCTCTGGAGTGATGAACCACGCTTCACCATCTGGCAGTCCAACGGACGAATCTGTGTTTGGTGGAGGAACCTTAGTTCCAATGAAGGGAAATCTTAACTTCACATCATACATTGTCATTCTAGACGATTCTGTGCTTCCAACTTTGTGGCAACAGTTTGTAGATTGCCTTTTCCTGTTTCAGCATGACAATGCCCCCGTGCACAAAGCGAGGTCCATTGAGAAATGGTTTTTCGAGATCGGTGTGGAAGAACTTGACTGGCCTGCACAGAGCCCTGACCTCAACCCCAAGGAACACATTTGGGATGAATTGGAACGCCGACTATGAGCGAGGCCTTATCACCCAACATCAGTGCCCGAACTCACTAATGCTCTCGTGGCTGAATGGAAGCGAGGCCACGCAGCAATTTTCCAACATTTAGTAGAAAGCCTTCCCAGAAGAGTGGAGGCTGTTAAAGCAGCTAAGGGGGGACCAACAACATATTAATGCCCATGATTTTGGAATGAGATGTTCGAAGAACAGGTGTCCACATACTTATGTATATGTGGGCATAATAATGGGTCTACTCAATAAGATATATCTAGGACAAGTTATATACACTTTTATGGTGCTTACCAGGCGTTTCTGTGGTTTGATGAGCGGCCTGTTGATTCCGTTCATCTTGTGGTACAGGCCACAGGCATTGCACAGGTAGTGCCCGGTACCGTCTCGTCGCCACAAAGGAGTGGAGATGGAGCCGCAGTTTACACACTCACGACCCTCTCCCGGGAACTCCTCCAACATGTCTGTAATTTGATGAAGACAACATTTAGAGTTTTAATATTTTTTGTATGTGGTGTTGCGTTGGTTTTAATGCATGATCACACTTGAGCAAAACATGAACATGGCTGGAACTGGTTATGGAAATACCCTTGGTCATCTTTAGTTAAATTGCATAATTCGTTAAATGTGGATAATTTTGTAAAATGAGAGGAATATAATTTATTTTCGATTGCAAGTGCTATGTGTTTGCCTATTTGGATATTGGGTAAAAAAAAAGTTTTTGGGTCACATGTTGTATGTTTTCGATAAATAGAAAGGATAGGCTATAATAAATAAAAAAATGGAAGAGAAAAAATCCAGACATGAAAGCCATACGTTTAGACATCTTTGATGTGTAAATCCATATCGTGAAGAGAACGCGTTAGCGCGTGATAAATGTCCCGGCTTAGCTCGCTCGAGTAGAATTTAAAGCCATCTCGGTGATTAAAATATATCTAGTCCGAATGTATCAATATGGATACAGGGTCATTGGCGTATCTATTAGGGCGGCTGGCGAGGCACAGGGCTCAGACGGATGGAATGTCAATGGGGCTCTTATCAGTGTTAAGGATCCAGGGGTCCCCATATCAATCAAGCTACTGACAGGCGACGGCCTCCTACAATTAATTGCTAGAATTCCTTGTCCACATATTGAAAGAGGGTCAATAGATAAAAACAATAACAATAATGTTGAAAACAATAATAACAATAGAAAAAAACGTAGGGCCTAAAAATATATCTATATATTTTTAAAATCATGTTTAATGTCTTATTTTCCTCATGCGTAATGTAATGTGTGCGTAATGTGAGTGTGCCATGAGATATGTATGTAAGTGCTATATCTAATATATTGACCACCACTTAAACCAAACTTGGTGTCGATGACTAAGCCCACTTTTTACACACACACACACACACACACACACACACACACACACACACACACACACACACACACACACACACACACACACACACACACACACACACACACACACACACACACACACACACACACACACACACACACACACACACAATATACACACTCACAAAACAACACACACACACACATACACACGGACACAGACACAACACATACATACTCACATAACAATACACACACACACCATATGTGTTAAATTACGAATGTGTATAAGTCTTTAAGTCAGCAAATCAGCAAATCCAAAATAAATAGAAAATCCACAAATTAATTTCACCAGGATGAAAATGCGTTCCTATTTTTGATGTGAAACGAAGTAATCAACAGATTACTTGTTTGGGCTCCCGAGTGGGGCAGCGGTCTAAGGCCTTGCATCTCAGTGCCAGATGCGTCAGTACATACACCCTGGTTCGAATCCAGGCGGTATCACAACCGACCGTGATTCGTCGTCCGGTTTTGGCTGGTGTAGGCCGTGATTGTAAATAAGAACTTGATCTTAATAACTGACTTGCCTAGTTAAATAAAGGTTACATTAAAAAAATCCTGGATATGGGCTATATGCAACAGGGAAAGATCCTGCTTCAAAACACGTTAAACGTAATAGGCATTTTGATGTTCCACCTTCAAAGGACGTGTTGGCTGCTTGCCAAACGTGTATTGCAGACGCATTTCCAAATATCACTTTTCCGTCTGATCTGATCAAGGTGACAATTGGACAGTTTTCACTAGTGAATGTCTGCACTGATAATCAAAACACTGCAAAAGAAAACTGACAGGTAGTGGGGATTAAATTAGCACTTTAATTAATTGGTTTTAGCAACCTTCTCATTTAAAGAATGTGTATTGTGAACGCTGACAAAAAGGTTACTTTTGTTAGGCTAATTGAATCCCAGTGACTGAGTACAATCGATGCTAGAGTTTACCACATAGAGTTTACCACATAGAATGGGATTTCTCAATCGCATCAATAAATAACTGAAGAAACAACCAGGCTGAAAATTGTGAGATCAGAGCACGGAACCCTTTAACCCTTGACAGCCACAGAAACAAATAGGCTCATTTGCAAAAGTAGATCTAACCAATAAAGGCCTGTTATCGAAAAAATATTGGAAAAAATTCAAGGTGAATTATCCACAACATTTAATCTTATAAACATGATTCAGATTGATTGAAATATAGGTCTATATGTTTAGTGTGCCTCCTGTAGTGCTTCTATAGGCCAGTAAAGGACGACTAGGCCTCCTACATGAATTCATTCGATTTTTGTTGTTGATTATGTGCTAATTCTTTTCATTTGTGGCCTTCACCAATTCTCCACATACATAAGTGAAACAATTTTTAAATACGAGTAGCCTACATTAATTTGATATGACAATTTCCCTTCGGTTTGAGTGGAATTGTTAGACAAACAAACACACGGTTCGCCTTATTTATCAAAGACTGTTACGTACCAAAACTGGACCTTCTCCCAGACAGGCAACCTTGCCGTCCCTGAAGACTGATCATGCCGCTCTCAAAGTGGCCTGGTGTCCAAGAGGTTGCCATCTCAGGGCTCATGTACGCGTAGGGACTCGAGTACGATCCTCCAACAGACCGTACCAAAGCGCTGCCATACTGGTCGGCTCGACCACCGTTACTGAGCACAAGCGGGTTTTGGTAGGTTGTGTCCCTGCCTGTATTGCTGCTTACTGGCGGGCTGTGAGAGTAGGAGAACCCGGGGAGCGGATGGGGGCTGCCCGGGTTGAAGGTCGAACTGTCTGCGCCAGTCTGAGGCCAGCCATGATGCCCGCCGAGGCCATGGGACTGATGGGTGGACTCGCATGTCTGCAAGTACGGCAGGGTTTGCAGCATAGCAGGCACCCTCGTAGTGGGCACGTACACGGGGGAACTCGCTGAAGGGTGCATATAGTTCCCTGCATCGTGTGCATATGGGGACTGGTTGGATGACAAAGCAAGGCTTTGGTACATTCTGACACCGTATATTCGTCCTATTTGGAAGAATATGGGTACTGACTCCTGGGACAAAGCGGGTCACGTAAAGACACTTCGGCGAGTCGTCGGCGGTTTTTCGTTATCCAGTCGCCGGATAATTAACAAATCCACTCCTGAATGAAGGGGAAAGAACCACAATCAACAAATGTGTCCTGTAATTGAGGGATTGTGTCCACTAATTAAAGAAGAAACATCACCCAGCAGTCTACAATTCGCACCTGTGGCCTGAACAGCCGGAGGCGTATTTTGACCCATCTTTTATCTTAATCTTTTGTTTAGTACATTTTTTTCTCCTTTCTCTTTAAAATAACGTTTGCTATCATTTAGGTCAATCTATGGATAATATCACGAATTAGGCCTAAAGTAAATTGATGTAAATCGCACAATCAAATAACTGCTGTAGCAATACAAGGAAAAATAGAAAACAACTTGATCAATAACAAGAGTAATATATTATCTGTATCATTGTGATTGACATTTAATGGATTAAAATGACACTAATGGTCTCCCATATCTTTGCATATTGATATAACTAATCAGCTACCCGAGATATCCTGAGGAACACCCGACTTGCACCATGTCATTAAATCATAGGAACCTAATCAACCCACAATAGATAGAGGAGCCATATGTGTGATGCATAGGCTATATGTTTATCAATCGTAACGCAAATCACATAAAACCTTGATTGCAGTGTGCACAAGAGGAATACAATTTCACACAAGAGCTCTCGTAGTATTATCTCACCAGATAAGGACGGTCGGGTGATAAAGTCTGTTTTTCAGAGGAGCAGCTTGAGCAGCGCTGTGGGCAAACTTCACTCAGATAGACCCAACGAAAGTGACTGAGGCTCCCACAAAGATGTCCAAAATGTCTTTGCGAGTAAAAGTTTACGAGAAAAAGCAATTCCTTACTTCCCAGATGGTCCAAGTCTCTCTCTCCTATTCTTAGTATCTGAAGATAGTTACTGTCGCTGATAATTGCTGATAATTGCTGATATAACAGAGCTCCGATTCGTTCTCTACTGGAAAACTCTACTGCGAGTTATTTGTACGAACTAAGACCACGTGATGCACTCCAAGGTAGGTCTCAGGAGTTGGAGGAGGAGAGGGGCATGGAGGACGAGCCAACATGAAGAAGAGACCCACCTTTGCTGAATTTGCTGTGTCTTGGTTGTTTTTAGAATCAATATAAGATAACATATAAAGATCGAAGAAATTGTCACAGTTCCTTCAGATTTGTGAATTTTGTTTAGATGGTCTCCATATACTTTCAAATGAATTAACCCGATTTTAACCGAATCCTTAAATGTTTTATATTTTTTATTGAACCTTTATTTAACTAGGCAAGTCAGTTAAGAACAACTTCTTATTTTACAATGACGGCCTACCTCAGCCAAACCCGGACGACGCTGGGCCAATTGTGCACCGCCCTATGGGACTCCCAATCACGGCCGATTGTGATACAGCTCAGGATCGAACCAGGGTCTGTAGTGACGCCTCTAGCACTGAGATGCAGTGCCTTAGCCCGCTGTGCCCCTCGGGAGACCAAACATAAACATCTATTGTTTTCATAGATATTAATCGCGATGGTGCATTCTAATAAATAATAGACCTAAAAAATAAATGCGAAATTAAACACCGACATGTCTAAGTTAACAGTGTAGGCCTTTAGATATAATAATGCTAGTGTTTGAAGCGAGCCTTATACACATGCTGTAAAATAATGTCTCCTCTGAAAGGGAAAGTTATGCTTGGTTTTATGACAAGATAAATCAGAATGAGCTCTATAAAAACAGCAAGACGATAAGAGATACGACCAATAACTTGGCATGATGATACAATAGCCTAATCACTCTCATTATAGACATTTTGAGTCATTGTTATATTAACGATTGACTCCACCTCCACACGAAAAAGTGCACGATAATAATTTCACAAACACGATTTTCACGATTATTAGGTCTAACACTAATACCTCAAGACAGAGCCTAACAAATACTGCCAACAGCAGTCCTGTAACTCACTGCAACTATCATTACTAATGATGATACAACTGTAATTAATAGGTGAACTATTATAATTACATTATTATCATGCTGTGCTTATGTTATTAATTATTGTTATTATTAACATGAGCAGTAGTATGCGTAGAGTTAGTATTGTTTTAGTAGGAGTGGTATTAACTGCATAATAACAGTATATCGATACTTTCACACTCCCTATAATAATTACGAGGCAATAACGAGGCAATAACATCATATTATATGGCTTATCCTGATCATTTACATCATTCTATAATTTTTTTTGTGAAAATAATTGTTGGTACTTGTGAATATTAGTTACCTATATTGATGATATGATATTATATTCTCATCAAGTGGTTGTTTCTAGTTTAAATTCCCATCACATTTAATATAAATCGTTAAGGAGAATATATTATTAAGAGAAACAACTCCATTTGGGAGCTGTGTATTCTGTTCTGTTTATCCATGTAGGCCTGTGTATCCTGTAAATACGACTAATAAAACTCGAATCTAGGCCTTCCCTTAGACCTGTCTCAGGTAATGAGATTAATATGATCACTTCTCGTGCCCCTCAGGAGCGCAGGGCGCTAGGAGACAATCAGAGGATGCTGTGTGACTGTCTTCTACTCAATACGTGTATTTTCTTTCATCACTGCGGAGGGTCCAACGACCTGTGACTTAATCCCTCTGTTCATTTTCTACAGTCGCCTTTCAATCAAGGATGGGTTTGGTCGTCTGAATGTCTGTCATCATAGAATGGGCCGTTACTCTGACCGTCGGATCCAGTTTATTAATTAGCCACCAATCAATCAGTGTTAAAACAGTTAGTGAGATTTCAGTGAATGCCTGACTTCAGGTTGACTCCAAAAGTCATAGGTACAATAAAAATAGGAAGTGTGTTTGGTGTTTTTTGATTCATGGTAATTCATTAAAATGGAGAAACAATCATAATTGCTCATGTATCTCTGATTTAGACGTTATTCATAATGGGATTAATCCAGCAGAAATGACCAAGAAAGAGTTTATCTAAATAACACGTAGGCCTACTAACAAAGAGGTTCAAACGATTGAACAAATGATGTATAATTGTGATCCTCTTGAGACAGATTCGCCAATGCATTGCATTTAACGAAAACATGCTGAAATGTGTGAGAAATGAACTGTAAATGACTGTTTATAACATGCAAGACGGTGAATGTGCGTGAGCAGTTTATCAATGATTACGACTGCTAATGACAGACAAACTGAAATATTTGCTATATTTCTGTCGGTAATAGCCCTATTTAAAAATGTTCTGTGTTCTGAATGACCAATTCAGTATCAAATAAAATATATATAATAACCTGTGTGGATGAACATATCTATATTAACCATTTAACTTCTCCATATAAAACACGTCATCTATAAATTATACTTGTAACCCCTAAAATAATGAGACATTTCACATTGTTGATGGAATTAACTACCGGCTACTTTTCACACACATATGAATAGTGTGGCCTACGTTGAGAAATACTGGATACCCTACAAGTTGTTAGATTACATTTTTTTTTTTAAATTGAAACTCACTGTAGGAATAAACAATAAAACAAATCCACTCATCATATCGTTTTTTTTTTTTCCATTTGCAAAAAGAAGTTCATAAATATCAGGTCAAGTGTCATTTTGCGTGGGCAGCGGGACTTTCAGCTCTCAAATGGATTTGTATCTCTATTCTATTCTATTCCATTATCCTTAACGATTTATATCAAATGTGATGAGGACATGTTGGTTAAATAAAAACAGGCCCATTCTCATTACAGGCCAAATCAGACAACCACTACGAGGCCATGCAGATAATATTGGTTATTCAATTTAGATAGGGTTGTTGTAGAAATGACATACTTACGCACAATATAAACTATGTAGGCCTACGGTTGAAATAATCGTCTTTATTATTTATGGTGTGAAAGAGACATAGGCTATCTGCTCTGCTGCAGTATAGAATATGGTTATGAAATCAAATAAATCGTATAAAACGATAATTGTTTCTGTGACCCTATAGTGAACCGTCAACCTACATGCCCTCGGCGTCTCCCCAAAAGCCTCAAAAGTCTACCAAAGTTATTTGATCCTTTACCTATTACCCATCATTTTTTCCTCGGTCTGCGGCTGTCATAATCCCACTATTTCACAGACAACCAAACCGGTGGGTTAGCGAGCTGTGTAATTCTCGTCTCTCACTGCAGAGGCTGATACCGACGCTTATGAATGAGGTGCCTAGTGAGGCCTGCTCCGCGCGAGCCTCATTACGCAGTTCATCACGCTGCTCCAAGCGGCTCTGAGAAGGGGCCCGGATCGCGCTGTACCTTGTCTCCGGTCAGTCTCTGGTTATGTAAATAGAATGTAAGATGCACTCGGTGCAATCCTTAAGCACCTATTTGTTATTTATGTCCGTTTTAGTAATGTTCTGTTTCTCTCTCTGGTATCCACTAGGGAGAAATTGTCTTTTGATGAATGCCTTTTAACTTTGATAATCTACAAATGTGACGCCATTGTAATTTGTGGGTACATTCCTTCAACTTGAATGGAATTTGAGGGTTTATCTTCATTTTCCATATAATCCCAGTGATAGTTCAGGAATTTCCAAAGGTATTTATTGTCTATGAATGGACAGATTAGAATAGTAGGCTACAGTCACTTGGAGAGACACCAAGACATCTGCAGAATCCGAGGGCTGGGGAGGTCCCTTTGGTGTGTGTGTGTGTGTGTGTGTGTGTGTGTGTGTGTGTGTGTGTGTGGCTGGCTGGACCACAGGCAGTATGTCTGCTGATCATATTTACTCATGTCTGATTCTGTGTGATATTTGTGTGTGGTGTGCTGTGGTTGTCCCAACATGGATTTCTGTGTGATGTGATTGTCATATGGTTGTCTGTGCGTCTGTCTGTGCGTCTCCCTCTGTGTGTGTGAGAATGGTTCTGGCCTGGCTCTCACAGTCTTGGGGGAACTGTGGAGGGAACGGTGGAGCCAGGCTGGGCCTGGTCTGGGCTGGTCCTGGAGAATGTGGAGTAGGAGTCAGCCTAATCTCCAGCGCACAGAGAGGCTGGCTCCTGTCTGCCTGTCTGCCACTTCCCTATCTGTGTGTTTCATTTCACACTGTCATTCCCTATCTCTACTGCAGCACTGGGGCTCAGCAGGGCTCCACATGCAGGGGACTACCAACACACACACACACACACACACACACACACACACACACACACACACACACACACACACACACACACACACACACACACACACACACACACACACACACACACACACACACACACACACACACACACAGACACACACTTTTTGTGTGCATCTGATGAATTGGCGAGGATATAGGAATATTGAGACAATATGCATTATCTCTGTTGCTATACAATAGCCACTTAAGGTAAACCCTAAACACATAGTATTGCATCATCTACCACTATCGTATTTTAGGGTATTTTCACACACATCTGTTTTCCCGTTTAGAAATTAAAGCACTTCATGTATTTAGTCCCTCCATTTTAATATGTTTTCTTTTCTCCATAACTATTAAGCCAAATTCACTTATAGTGTATTAAAGCAGTCAAAAGTTTAGTATTTGACCCTGTATTCCTAGCACGCAATGACTACATCAATGATCTTCAAACTTGTTGGATGCATTTGCAGTTTGCTTTTGTTGTGTTTCAGATTATGTGTTGCCCAATTGGAACTGAATGGTGAATCATGTATTGTGTCATTTTGTAGTCACTTTTGTTGTAAATTGTCACGTTCCTGACCTGTTTTCCTTTGTCATGTATTTGTTTTAGTTGGTCAGGGCGTGAGTTGGGTGGGTTGGTCTAGGTTTGATTTTCTATGTTGGGATTTTGTGTTCGGCCTGGTATGATTCTCAATCAGAGACAGCTGTGAATCGTTGTCCCTGATTGAGAGTCATACTAAGGCAGCCAGGGTCTCACTTGTGTTTTTGTGGGTGTTTGTTTCCTGTGACAGTGTTTGGGCCACACAGGACTGTTTCAGGTTAGTCACGTTTGTTGGGTTTTGTAATTTGTAGTGTTTGTTGTTTTTCCATTAAAACATGAATACTTACCACTCCGCATCTTGGTCCGATCCATGCTCCTCCTCGTCTGAGGAGGAGAACGACTACGACAGCCGTTACATAAATAAGAATAGAAGATGTTTCTGAACACTCCTACATTAATGTGGATGCTTCTATTCTTATTCACAACAAAAGTGACTCAAAAATGACACAATACATTATTCACCATTCAGTTCCTATTGGGCAAAACATAATGTGAAACACAATCAAAACAAACTGCAAATGCAATTTTGTAGAGTGCTTCAACAAAATACTAAACTTAAAAAATCTATAAGTGAATTTGTTCAAAGAAGACTAGATACATAAAGTGCTTTCATTTAGAAATGGTAAAACAGATATGAAAATATCCTCAAATTAAAGGTGACATTCTGTACTGTCGCCTCATAGGAAACATTTGATCTCAAATCCAAAATGCTGGCGTATTGAGCCAAATGTACAGATTTTAGCTTCACTGTCCAAATAAATACAGAGGGAGTGTAGATGTACATGCACCACTTATATTTATTACAGCCAGTTCTTCGTGCCTAACATAAATGACTGCACAACTACGTAGCCATACATTTATAAATGTATCGGAGAAACCATTTTACCTGCATCACCCTCACACTGTGACTGTTGCTTTTGCCTATATGTTGGACTGTATAGAATAGCAGTCCTCTCTCTGTGGGGGTAAAGTTCACACAGCTTTGTTAAAGCAAGCAAACCCAACTGAGTCTGTGTTGGGTGGGCTGTGGCCCGGGCTGTGGGGTGCACACCTGGTCCGTTTGTCTACACACTGTAGCAACCCTGGACAGACAAAGATAGAAACCCACACTTAACTATGAACCACTGAGAAACGATAGTGCAGAAAGTCCTTTCTAGAAAATGGTACATCAAGTTGCCTCTACTGGTAGACTTTTGAGGCCCTATACGCTATAGCTTACTTCTGTGTTTCACATTGACACTTGTGGATCTCTTGCTGTGTGCGTGTTAGGAGATTTTATGATTTTTAAACTCCAATACAAATAAGTTTCACTTTTTTTCCGCCTATGAAACAGACTGACTCAGTCAAAGTTACAGGACGGCATTCATTTCCCATGGAAATACTTTGTTCACAAGCTGATGAAATCAGAAAGAGAAATACCTGGATTAGATAAGAGACCGAATTACTCCTGAAGGAGCAAACACTGGTGGATTTCAGTGAGCTCCGCTTTGTGAACTAGCTGGGGCACTGAGGAGGCATGGGATTACTGAAGGTGTTCTCTGGAAGGTGAGGAGTCAACTGGCGGTCAGAGAGAGAGAGAGACAGAGAGAGACAGAGAGAGAGAGAAATGGAAAGAAAAAGATGGAGAGAAAGCCAGAGAGAGATGGAGAGAGAGATGTAGAGAGAGAGAGAGAGCGAGAGAGAGAGTGTGAGGGAGGATAGACTTTGCTCTGGGTAGACCCCACTGCAGTAACGTCCCACAGCTTCTGCTGTAGCTACAATTAAATAACACTATGGTCTTATTGGCTTAAACGTTACATGAACAAACTATCTGAATGACGTCAGAATACATATTAGGTGCTTCAGTTATATGTGAGATTAAAAGTCAGGTCAGATGAGATATGGCTCCTTTGGCATTAAGAATGCTCATATTGATCAAATAAAGAAATCATCTATTTGTTGTGATTGAATAATTCCACAGCGGCCAGTCTTGGTTTAGCTCCCTTACCTGTTTTGTATTATGTAAAAAGTTATTATTATTGGATCTACCTCTCTTCTCTGTTTTTTAAAATCATTTTACCAAATCAAATTAAATTGTACTAGTCACATGCACCGAATACAGCGGGAGTTGTACTCCTTGAAATGCTTGCTTACGAGCCCTACTCAACAATGCAGAGTTAAAAAATGATAATTAAAAGAAAAATAGCAACACAGGAGGAATAAAATAGACAAGAATGGAGCTATAAACAGGGAGTTTCAGTACCAGATCAGTGTGCAGGGGTACGAGGTATTTGAGGCAGAGGTACGAGGTATTTGAACACTTAATCTTCTGCAGATTGAGCCTTTTTTGTCCAAACCGCAATGAACAGTTAAATAGAGTGTGAAACATCTCCCCCCCACAGTCCCATAAAAAGACAATTTGCACAGATCATTTACCACCACCACCCAGCACATCCCTGCAACCAGCTGTCAGAGGGCCAGCCTCTGGCTGCAAACAAACAACTTAGGTGGAGAGACGGGCCGAATAATGACTGAGGGCCTGAATACATTAGGTGACATGGGGCTTGAGTGTGTTACACATTAACTGTCCAATTGATCCAAGTGGATTTAATTTGCTCACTCATAGCTGGATTAGAGTGCATGGGTCAGTCAGGACAAACAAATGGAATAGATTGGGATGGGACAGAAGAGTCGGGTGATGATAATGAAAAAAAGGGAGGTGCAATATTGATGGCTGTTTGACTGCAGGTGAACAGACTCTTTTGGTCATGTTTTGGTGGTAAAAACAGTCGAAGAGCCCTCTATACGATTGAACAGTGGAGGTTTAGGAAACAAGGGACTTTGAAAGGTGTTCCTGGCGTGTTATAGAGTTACAATGGTGTTAGAGATTAGAGGACTCCTGTAGACCAGGGATTCCCAATGTGTTTTCCCCGAGCCAGGTTTGGGGTTAGGGCATGAGTGGTCCTCTGTAGCTCAGTTGGTAGAGCATGGTGCTTTGGCACTAGCAACGCCAGGATAGTGGGTTCAATTTCTTGGACTATATATACATCAACATGTATGCACGCATGACTGTAGATTGCGTTGTACGAAAGCGTCTGCAAAATGGCTGGGAATTTATTAGCATTATTATTATTATTATTATTATTATATATTAGAGGGACTGGAGTGGATATATACTGTACTGCAGCTCACCAGGTTCATAACACCTGGACAAAACCAGGTGTAGGTGAGTTGGATCTATTTTGCATTGCAGGTCACAAGTCGATCATATAAGTCCAGGAACATTGTTCAACCCACATATAACGTATAACATAGATTGATTTATTTGATTAAATGGCAAATATACTAACAATAGACATATTTATATATATATACACATTTTTTCAAATATTGTTCGAAAACCTAAACTGGCATAATCCCGTGTAGCTCAGTTGGTAGAGCATGGCGCTTGCAACGCCAGGGTTGTGGGTTCGATTCCCACGGGGGGCCAGTACAAAAAAAGTATGAATGTATGTACTTGTAAGTCGCTCTGGATAAGAGCGTCTGCTAAATGACTTAAATGTAAATGTAAATGTAATAATGGCACATCCTCAAGCCTGATATCTCACAGATCGGGTGATAATACCAGACTGGCCCTTATGTTGAGAAGATGCAACTCAACACGTGTCTGTCTCCATGGCTGCTGTATACAATGAATCCTCATAAAGGACTTTTCATAGAACCCCCTTGTTGACACTAGTAAAATAATATTCTACACATACAGTATATAGACTGGTATGCTGAGAAAAACACTGTTCTCTGCTTAAACCGGGCAGATCCCAGACCTAGCGTCAATAACAGACTGGTCCGCTTATCTTCAGTAAATGCCACTCAACACATTTGTCTACTCAATGCCTGCTGTAGGGTTGCTGGAATGCCCAGGTAAGCCTTTTGTCCCAGATTCCCTCCTAATCCACACCTCTCGACCATTCTATTTCACTGTGGTGAGCAACACCCGAAACCCCCTCCCAGTGAGCGCGCGCACACACACACACACGCACGCACGCACGCACGCACGCACGCACGCACGCACGCACGCACGCACGCACGCACGCACGCACGCACACACACACACACACACACACACACACACACACACACACACACACACACACACACACACACAGAGAATGCTGATAACGGACTGAGGGCAATATGCATAAATAGCGCTCACTCCACACTCCCCAATGACCCACCACTAATGCATTAGTGACCTTGAGAACCTGTCGCAGAACAAACACACACTCATATACTGTACACCTAGTCATAGAACCCCTTACACATGCACACACCCCTGAACAGTGTCAAGCATGTCACATTGGGCCTCCAAAAAATGTATTCAATGTTTGAACACATTGTAGCTCAAATCAAGTATCATTTTATTTGTCACGTGCTTCGTAAACAACAGGTGTAGACCTACAGTGAAATGCTTACTTATGGGTTCTTTTCCGACAACGCAGAGTTAAAGATAAAGCAATTAACCCCCCCAAAAATAGAAATAGTGACACAAGGAATAAATACACAGTGAATAATGAATAACAATAACGAGTGAAAATAGCATGGCTTTATGAAGGGAGTACCAGTACCAAGTCGATGTGCAGGGGTACGAGGTCCACTCTTAGAAAAAAGGGTTACAAAAAGGTTATTCGGCTGTTCCCATAGGATAACTCCTTTTGCTACCTGGAGCCAAAAGGGTTCTACCTGGAACCAAAAATTATTCTCCAAAGGGTTCTCCTATGGGAACAGATTAAAAACCCTTTTATGTTCTAGATAGCACATTTTCTTCTCAGAGTGTAACATAGCCGCGAGAAGAGGCTATGGCTTGGGTGGCTGGAGCCATTGGACATTTTTGGGGCCTTCCTCTAACATCGCCTGGTACAGAGGTCCTGGATGGCAGGTAGCTCGGCCCCAGTGATGTGCTGGGCTGTATTCACCACCCTCTGTAGCACCTTGTGTTCAGGTGCCCTGCAGTTACCGTACAAAGCGGTGATGCAGCCAGTCAAGATGCTCTCAATAGTGCAGCTGTATAACTTTTTGAGGATCTGAGGACCCATTCCAATCTTTTCAGTCTCCTGAGGTGGAAGAGACGCTGCCGTGCCCTCTTCACAACTGTGTTGGTGTGTGTGGGTGGGTGTAGCTACTCAGACCAACCCTTGAGACGAAATGCACACAGGGTAATGAAGACTGCACTCTTAGAAAAAAGGGTTCCAAAACGGTTGTTCGGCTGTCCCAATTGGAGAACCCTTTGTAGAACCCTTTTTGGTTCCAGGTAGAACCCTTTTGGTTTCCATATAGAACCCTCTGTGGAAAGGGTTCTACATGGAACCTAAAAGGGTTCTACCTAGTAACAAAAAGGGTTCTACAAAGGGTTCTCCTATGGGGAAAGCCGAGGAACCCTTTTAGGTTCTAGAAAGCACCTTTTTTCTAAGAGTGTGATTTATTGGGAGAAAGGTGATTCAATAGAAAACTGCAGGCTTGTTGACATTTTCATGAAAAAGTGTAACTGCGGCAATCCCTCTGACAACAGAAAGCTGCACACAGTGGTTTCTCTCAAGGGATTATTAAGTCATCTGTCTTCAGTGTAACTGTTCTCAGTGTTTATCTGCATCGTGTTAGTTTCTCAAAACAAACACTTTCAGTGAGCTTGGTTCTGTATCAGGTTCCCTCATATTTTAAGTGTTCCAGGTACCTCTTTGGCATACTAATGGCAGTACATTTGAATTGAATGGAGGTGCTGCTGAGAAAGTGTCATATAGGAAATCTTCCATGCCAGCCCCTCTCCATCTCCACACAGCTAAATTCCTACTCTGCATTTTGACTTTACCCATTAACAATGGGCCAGGACTCATGCTCTCTACCCTGGGACTCTGGGTCCTCCCTGCGGCACTGTGTGACACCGATGAGACAGACACACAAACAGACCCCTCCTAACCCCATCACAGACACTGTAGCATGCACGTGTTTCCCAAACGTACATTATGTTCACGCAAGAACGTACAAGAGCACGTATGCAAGCAGGTAGGCAAGTATGTACACACAGACAAGTATGACACAGAGCCTGCATCACAGTGCTGTTCTCTGCTGGACTTGGGATGGTGTTTGTTTAGTCACTCTCTAATCGTTAGCTGAGGTTATGCAAGACACATCACCTGCATCGGCTTTACCTGATTAATTGTGTTGACCGTTGGCTTCTCTTATCACACACGTACACGCACACACAAAGAGATATAAATGTATATATGTGAAATATTTGTTAAAGGAATGGACTACAATAATAAAATAGAAAAACTCTGTACAACATTATGACAAAATCAGAATCGTCATCATCATAGTAGTACATTTAAGTATATATCATATTTATATGTTTCTACTTTACAGAAATAGATTTTCATTCAGTAGTTTACATGTCAAATCTATAGGTTTACCAAACATTTTAAGTGATCATCAATTAAGAGCAGTCGGGTTAAGTAATAGTAAAATGTCTTTTAACAAAAGAGAAGAGAATCATATCAAAAGTAATGTGAACATTGCATCGTGAAAGGCAATTACTTTATATAAACATGTTTGGGTGGCAGGGAGCATTGGGCCAGTAACCAGAAGGTTACTGGATCGAATCCCCAAACTGACAAGGTAAACATCTGTCGTTCTGCCCCTGAGCAAGGCAGTTAACCCACTCTTCCCCAGGCGCTGAAGACGTGGATGTCGATTAAGGCAGCCCCCCGCACCTCTCTAATGCAGAGGGGTTGGGTTAAATTCAGAAGACACATCTCAGTTGAATACAAGACACATTTCAGTTGGACAACTGACTAGGTATCCCCCTTATTGCAAGGTGAAGCATGTAATTCTACATGAAACACTGATTAAGTTTTGTGAAAAGTGACTTTGTGATTTTGTGTGTTGAACTGCCTTTTTTGATGATGTGTTTTGAGTTTTGTACTAAGAGTTGTGGAAATGTACCACATACTTGTGAAAATTGCACCAAAGCGATTAAAAAAACACATTTTTAGAAGCAACATGTAGACTATAGTACATGGACAAAAAATCTGAAAACAACATATAGCATAGGCTGATAGAAAAATAAAAACCTCCACAATGGTTGTTTTGGTCAGCTTTTTGTGTAGGACTTCTTCGGATGACCCTGCAGGCGTTGGGGTCAGGCTTGTTTGCTGGTGATGGAATGGTTGTAATCTGAACAGTGGTATGAACGACCTGGATTCCTGATCGCAGCAACCCGGGTAAATCATTACATCAAACTTCAGCATCAATGGTAGCCATTTATTAATTGATTAGATAGCTACATTATTTTAGAGAAAAAAAACATTTGTAGGCGTAATTCGACTTTCAAGTATCTGCCGGTTGTCATCATTAGCCTATGATTGAGAAAATCATAAATCAGACCTCAATCTACGAACAGTGATACACTCTAAAAAGAAAAGGTTCCAGGAGTATCCTTTAGGGGTTCTTCAAATTGAAACTGTGGGGGAACCCCTATAAATTCTTCAAAGATCCCCTTTTAATGGATCCTCAAAGAACCTTTTGAATAACCTTTTTGAACTACCGCCCTCCACTATTATTTATAATAATAATAATATGCAGAACAATAACAACAATAACACAATATCGTAGTGCTCAGTGTATATTATGATTTTAGTGGCAAAGCAGAATAAAAAAAATCCAAATATGAGGTAAACTCCCAGCAGAGCCCCAAGTCCAATACATATATCCTCTGTCGTGTTGATGTTAATGTGTTGATGTTCTCCGTATCCATAGCCAGAATGATTTTATAGTGGATGGTGATTGAACAGGTTTCCTGTTATATTCATCAGAGGTGCAGGGAGGGTGAAGTCCGTAAATCCCCAAAATAGTAATTGCACAGATGATTAACAAAACACGACAGAATTCATGTCTTGGGTTTTGCGGTTAATGTGAATGAAAAAAGCTGTTTTGATAATGGTTTTCATACACATACCTTGTCCATAATGTAGAGGCCTATGGGATATTCATTGAAGAGGTAAGGGAGGAGGATGGTAAATGTGATCTGCATAACATACCAACACCAATTGACATACCTTTCTACTGTATGTCTCCTCGTCTGCATACCTGCAGACACAGTCACATAAGTGAGCAGTTCAGTCATCTGCACACAAAACAGCTAGCCTTCAACATATTCTTATAGCCTACATATTCTTACCTCTTTGTTGATTGATATCCATTGAATTGTGTCCATAATTTTCTGTTTTTGATAGATTGGCACAAATATGAAAAGATTGATGGTATCATCATTAATAAACAATATCAATTTAGATCATACAAGGGACAAACCTTACCTTACATTGAAGAGATCTTTACATTTTTCAGTTAAGTGCCTGCACCTGTTGCCCATTCAAATGTTTCTGTTGGGCAGTTAGGTTCCTGCAAGAACCCCCACCAACTAAGGAGGTTCCTCGATGAACCCCACCTCCTATGGGGTTCTTGGAAGAACCTTTTGGGGGCCATTTTCAGTGCCAAGAACCATAAGGTTCTTTAAAGAACTTTGAGGATCTTAGAAGAACCCTTGCTGAACCCCACATTTTTTGAGTGTATGGCAAAAGCCTACATTATTTTTCATATTCTAAAATGTTTCTTCATCTGTAGACATTGATAAAGGCTTAATTCTGTCATGCATTTGTTTTATTTTAAGCGATGGATAGGCCTACACAGGAATGTAGTAAGTAATGACAAGGCAATTCAATGGCAATATAAAGGACAACTTATACTGCCAGATATTATTTAGCATAAAAATGAAGCTCCAAATGTAGCAGGGCAAGTAGGACTAGGTATATACATTTTTTCAATATAAAAACGACATAATTGTCCTACATTTAATACCATTCAAAGACTATAGTATAACCTCTTACTCGTGCTATTCACATCCATGTAACAAGCAATACGAATATATAGTTACAATTGAAATTACTTCAATTTACCTAATGCAATAACTCTTAACGCAACTAACTAAAACAGATGTTTTTCTCTGTGAAAACGCAATCATATATTGGCCTACATGCGCGTGGCCATGAGTACCTGACACCTCGTGGGAAAACGGCTCAGAGCGCTCTTGACTTGTACAGGTCACGGAATTAACACCATCGTCAGCCAAAGTAGTATATAAGGTACATCGCAAAATAACAGGCCGTAGGTGCACTACACGCATTACATAAAATCAGCAGAGGGGGGCGGTAGTGAAACATATCATAAGAAAATGTGAGTGGACGTTTCTCCTTTGAGTTTCTCCTGCATTGCGCCTATACTGCAGTCTACAGCAGACCCGCTTCACTGGAATACAAACCTTGCAATTACTCACAATGAAAGCTTGTCAAACATTGGTCTCTCGAGTGATTGGGACCTCATACATGCTTGGATGTATGTCTGTTCAATTGTTTTGCAATCTGATGATAGAATAGTTTTCTATAATAGGTTAACCATGCAACTTTTATAATCAACTATTAGTTTACAGATAACACAGTACAAATTAATCAGATAATATTGAACAGAGCTTTTGATTAAATTACATAGGCCTATCTTGTGAATTCAATGTATTTATAATGAACAAATCAAGCAAGAGTATTTTGCTTCTGTTGTAAATTATTTAATAATTATATTGCTAAATTATGTTGCTTTAAAATACATGTCACCATTTTGTTAAAATACATGTCACCATTTTGGTGGTGATACTTGCTAAGCTGTCCCTCAGAGTTAAAGAAGACTATATCATGATTGCTTTTAACCTTATTGAATAATGATTCTAATTGAATTATTGCCACATAATGTATAGGCCTATTGACAATACCTGAGAGTCTTTTGATAAGCCCAATTCTTGTAAAACCGCCCTGGTTATATGTTACAGTGTTTGGGAAGTAAAACAAATTCGCCAATGATACAATCATTTCAGCCTAAGACATCGTAGATTTTGCATTGCTATTGGCTATATACAGTATCATCCATTGAAACCACAGGAATTAAGGCTGACTGGCAAAATCCAATCTCTGTTGACCTCCGTAGGAAGTCAATAATTCAATTCTTCTCTCTCTCTCTCTCTCTCTCTCTCTCTCTCTCTCTCTCTCTCTCTCTCTCTCTCTCTCTCTCTCTCTCTCTCTCTCTCTCTCTCTCTCTCTCTCTCTCTCTCTCTCTCTCTCTCTCTCTCTCTCTCTCTCTCTCTCTCTCTCTCTCTCTCTCTCCTCAGGAAAGGGTCGTCACAGGGGACTTAATAATTCCCAGGGTGCATCGTTGAGAGGGAAACAGGGCTCTTAGCTTACTCAACATAATCATATTAGCCAGCACTTCACTAAATAAAGCAAAAGGGCCTTCTCATCAAATCGCCACAGCCACTAAGTGGGCCTCAGAGGCTCTGCGTACTGCAACCCACTCCTCAGAGAGAGAGAGAGAGAGAGAGGGAGAGTCAAATCAATTTAAATAAACTAAAATAAAATTATATTTGTCACATGCTTTCTAAACAACAGGTGTAGACTAACAGTGAAATGCTTACTTACAGATGCTTCTCAACAATGCAGAGAGAAAGAAAATTAAAAATAATAGAAAAGTAACAATAAATACACAATGAGTAACAATAACTTGGCTATATACACTGAGTGTATAAAATATTAGGAACTCTTTCCATGACAGACTGACCAGGTGAATCCAGGTGAAATCTATGATCCCTTATTGATGCCACCTGTTAAAGCCACTTCAATCATTGTAGATGAAGGGGAGGAGACAGGTTTAAGAAGGATTTTAAAGACAATTGAGACATGGATTGTGTATATGTGCCATTCAGAGGGCGAATTGACAAGACAAAAGATTTAAGTGCCTTTGAATGCGGTATGGTAGTTTCCCGTGTGTATCAAGAATGGTCCACTACCCAAAGGACATCCAGCCAACTTGACACAACTGTGGGAAAGCATTGGAGTCAACATGGGCCAGCATCCCTGTGGAACGCTTTCAACACCTTGTAGAGTCCATGACCCGACTAATTGAGGCTGTCCTGAGGGGAAAAGGGGGTGCAACTCAATTTCAAGATGGTGCTCCTAATGTTTTATACACTCACTATACAAGGGGTACTAGTACTGAGCCGTGCAGGGGTCCTAGGTAATTGAGGTAGATATGTACATATAACTAGGAATAAAGTGACAGAAAGCAAACAGTAGCAGCAGTGTATGTGATCAGTTAAATAGTATAGTGCAAAAAGGGTCCATGCAGGTAATCCGGGTAGCTATTTGGTTAACTATTTAGCAGTCTATGGCTTAGGTGTAGAAGCTGATCAGGGTCCTGTTGGTTCCAGACTTGGTGAATCGACACCGCTTGCCGTGCTGTAGCAGAGAGTACAGTCTATGACTTGGATGGCTGGAGTCTTTGACAATTTTTAGGGCTTTCCTCTGACACCGCCTGGTATAGAGGTCCTGGATGGTAGGGAGCTCGGCCCCAGTGATTACTGGGCTGTACACACTACCCTCGTGGGTGAACAGGGAGTGCAGGAGGGGATTAAGCACGCACCCCTGAGGAGCCCCTGTGTTGAGGGTAGGCGCAGTGGATGTGTTGTTGCCTACCCCTTACCACCTGGGGGAGTGTGTGTGTATGTGTGTGTCCAAGGATGTCATAGCGTCAAATAAACATGTTAATGTCTGTTAATGTCTGTACATGTTGATGTCTGTTTTCACGTGGTCAAGGCAAAGACAGATTTCATCATTGCGTGGACAATAACAATGTTTTCTAATTTTCTAATATATTTAATGGACCTTCCAAGCTGTTATGATTCTGTTATAGATAGGGTCATTCTGTCATTCTGTTGAAGCATAAGACTAGACAAAGATATACAGATATTTTAAAATTCATATTCTCATAAAATATAGGAATAACTGGAGATATGCTGGTTGAGTGGGGTTATATGTATTATTACTAAACTCTGTAATATGATAATTCTTCTGTATATATGTGTCTGTTTATCGAGTGGCCGTCCACAGGTAAGCCTACAACAGGAATATAAATGTGAAAATATGGATCAGAAAATATGAAATAAACTGAATATATGAATTGATATGAGTCTGAATTTTGTAGGCCTGTCTACCTGTTACCGAATAAATAACAACATGACTAAAAATGTGATCACAAAAAAAGCATATCACAACAAAATCACACTCAAATGCACACACAAGCACAAATACACACTTTATTAATACAATTCAACCCTACATTTTGAGCACCTGGTCCCTGCGGCACTGAGTCGATCAGGTTTGCTGTCCAAGGCAGTTTTTGGCGATGGTGAGCTTCATCATGGGGGAAATCTGAGCTTGTTAGAGAGATGGAGAGAGAAAGAGAGAGAGAGGGAAGGGGAGAAAAGAGGTGTGTCTGCACTCTGTCAGAGAGTTCCCCATGCTCTCTATCAGAGTTGAGCTATCTGGGGATCTTGCCCATTCTATTCTGGGACACCACTGAGGAAAGCACATCCCAAAGTGGTCCTGGACCTGCCCAACCACACCAGGGAGGGGATGCCACCGTCTCTCTCCATTGAGTCAATAGCACATCCTGCATAGTCACTGACTCACTGGGTTGACCTTCACTGCTCCGCCCCTCAACGCTTTCATGAGGATTATATACAAGGTATGAGGGCGGAAATAGAGAGATAGAGAGAAGAGCGAGAGAGAGAGGGGGGAAAGAGAGGCGAGAGAGGGGGAAAGAGGAGAGGAGAGGGAAAATCAGGTTAAACAGAACATCTCATTCCAAAATCATGGCATTAATATGGAGTTGGTCCCCCGCTTTGCTGCTATAACAGCCTCCACTCTTCTGGGAAGACTTTACACTAGATGTTGGAACATTGCTGCAGGGACTTGCTTCCATTCAGCCACAAAAGCATTAGTGAGGTCGGGCACTGTTGTTGGGTGATTAGGTCTGGCACGTAGTTCCAAATCATACCAAAGGTGTTCGATGGGGTTGAGGTCAGGGCTTTGTTCAGGCCAGTCAAGTTCTTCCACACCGATCTCGACAAACCCTTTCTTTATGGACCTCGCTTTGCGCACAGGGGTACTGTCATGCTGAAACAGGAAAGGATAATCCACAAACTGTTGCCACAAAGTTGGAAGCACAGAATTTTCTAGAATGTTATTGTATGCGGTAGCATTAAGATTAACTAAGGGGTCTAGCCTGAACAATGAAAAACAGCCTCAGACCATTATTCCTCCTCCACCAAACTTTACAGTTGTCACTATGCATTCGGACAGGTAGCCTTGTCCCGGCACGTTTCCACTGCTCCAAAGTCCAATGGCGGCGAACTTTACACCACCCCAGCCAAAGCTTGTTTGCCAATGTTTGTCTATGGAGATTGCATAGCTGTGTGCCCGATTTTATACAACTGTCAGCAACGGGTGTGGCTGATATAGATGAATACACTAATTTGAAGGTGTGTCCACATACCTTTGTACATATAGTGTATCATGGTTGGAAGAGGTGAGGATACTGTTCATGGAAAAGCATCCATGTTATCATCTCAACGTACACTGCAGTATACACATTTACACAACACATATGACAATATACTAGGATGGAGGCCAATAAAGAGTACACACACAAGCTCATAGAATACACGCTGACAGAGACTGGCTGTGAGTTATGACCAGGTCAAACGGCTGGTAATTAAAGACAGAGTGACACGTTAGTGTGGAGCGGTGGCCATGCAGTCACAAACCCCTCCTGTCTGTTCCTGACTCCCCGCCTCAGTGATGGGTCAACAACCCATGACGATGGTAGGAGACGAGGCTCATCCAAGCTGCACAGTTATGATACCCTGTCTCTCTGACAGTGATGAACGGACCATCCCATTTTTACGATGTCCCGTGTGTGTTCAGTGCACTTGAATACCTAGCTACCCCTCCCCAGTCCTGAGTTGTGTGAGTGAGTGAGAGAGAAAGAGAGAGAGGCATATCAGACCTCAATAGTAGAGTAAAATCACATATATATGTTTATACAGTAAATATATATTTTTTACCTTTATTTAACTAGGCAAGTCAATTAAGAACAAATTCTTATTTACAGGGAGCAAGAGGCAAAAGGGCCCTGTGGGGACGGGGGTTGGGATTAAAAATACAAATGTAGGACAAAACACACATCACGACAAGAGAGGCACAACAACACTAAATCAAGAGAGACCTATGACAACAACACAACATGGCTACAACACATGACAACACAGCATGGTTGCAACACAACATGGCAGCAGAACAACATGGTAGCAGCACAAACATGGTACAAACATTGTTAGGCACAGACAACAATACAAAGGGCAAAAAGGTAGAGACAATGATACATCACGTGAAGCAGCCACAAGTGTCAGTAAAAGTGTCCATGTTTGAGTCTTTGAATGTAGATATGGAGAAAGAACTTGTTCCAGTAGCTAGCTGCAGCAAACTGAAAAGAGGAGCAATCTACGGATGTGTGTGCTTTGAGGACCTTGAACAGAATGTGACTGGCAGAATGGGTGCTGTATGTGGAGGATGAGGGTTGAAGTATCTCAAAAAGGGGGGTGTGAGACCTAAAGAGGGTTTTATAAATTAACATCAACCAGTGGGTCTTGCGCCTGGTTTACAGAGATGACCAGTTTACAGAGGAGTATAGAGTTCAATGATATGTCCTATAAGGAGCATTGGTGGCAAATCTGATGGCCGAATAGTAAAGAACATCTAGTCTCTCGAGAGCACCCTTACCTGCCAATCTATAAATTACCTCTCCGTAATCTAGCATTGGTAGGATGGTCATCTGAATCAGGGTTAATTTGGCAGCTTGGGTGTTAGAGGAGCGATTACGATAGAGGAAACCAAGTCTAGATTTAACCTTAGCCTGCAGCTTGGATATGTGCTGAGAGAAGGACAGTGCACCATCTAGCCGTACTCCCCAGTACTTGTGTGAGGGGACTACCTTAAGCTCTAAACAAGGGGTTCCTAAAACCTTTTCAACCTGGGACCCAATGAGAAATTCTGTGTTTTCCTGGGACCCAAGCTTATGAAAACATGCAACTACATTGTAAATATCGGTACATTTAATTTCCCTTATGCCTAAAACAAATGCAACATAGAAAAAAACAAATAACAATGAAATACCCATATAAATAGAATCATATAAATTCTGAACTGGAATAAACTGATTGATCACATCACAGATGTTTAACAGAACACACAGAACACACAGAACACACAGAACACACAGACAGACACACACACACACACACACACACACACACACACACACACACACACACACACACACACACACACACACACACACACACACACACACACACACACACACACACACACACACACACACACACACACACACACACACACACAGGCTGGTTTAAGTTTTTAACAATCAGGTCTATTCTGGGCTCAGTTTTTGGTGGTGCAACCCTCAGCATTTAGTTTCTGTAATTCTCTTTTAAGTATGCTAACGTTGAGAACCCTGACTTGCATAGGTATGTGGTGCCAAACTGGACCAGAACATCTACTGCTTTCTCTGCCAGGCAGGAGACCGCTTCCTACTGTAGATGAGCAACCCAGCCCTGTGTGAGTGTGTTTGCCTCAAAAAGCATATTGCTGCCATTGCTTGCTTGCAGTGTCACTAAGGTCTCCATCTCTTGCAGACTTAGTCCTACTGTTGGTCTGATGAGGACATTCCTTGAAAGGCATACCTCACCCATTTATGTTTTTGAGATATCATTTTTTGCTGCCCCCTCACCCAAAAGAGACACACAGACATCCCTCAGGCAGGGTTTGATGAGATCCTCACCTATACTGTGGGTTTCCTTGCCTGTGCAATATTTAGGCTCACCTGGTATGACGCTTTGAGGATAGCTCTGTTCCCTTTGAATGCCTGTAAGAGAAAGAATTTTGTCAGCTGTGTGTGTGTGTGTGTGTGTATGTGTGTGTGTATGTGTGTGTGTGTGTGTGTGTGTGTGTGTGTGTGTGTGTGTGTGTGTGTGTGTGTGTGTGTGTGTGTGTGTGTGTGTGTGTGTGTGTGTGTGTGTGTGTGTGTGTGTGTGTGTGTCTGTTCTGGTCTACATACAGTTGATGTCAGAAGTTTACATACACCTTAGCCAAATACATTTCAACTCAGTTTTTCACAATTCCTGACATTTAATCAGAGTAAAAATTCTCTGTCTTATGTCAGTTTTATTTGAATAATTTTATATTCTTCATTCTTTATTTTAAGAATGTGAAATGTCAGAATAATAGTAGAGAGAATGATTTATTTAAGCTTTTATTGCTTTCGTCACATTCCCAGTGGGTCAGAAGTTTACATAGACTCAATTAGTATTTGGTACCATTGCCTTTAAATTGTTTAACTTGGGTCAAACGTTTCGGGTAGCCTTCCGCAAGCTTCCCACAATAAGTTGGGTGAATTTTGGCCCATTCCTCCTGACAGAGCTGGTGTAACTGAGTCAGGTTTGTAGGCCTCCTTGCTCGCACACGCTTTTTCAGTTTTAAATGTGTTTTATTTCACCTTTATTTAACCAGGTAGGCTAGTTGAGAACAAGTTCTCACTCACAACTGCGACCTGGCCAAGATAAAGCAAAGCAGTTTGACACATACAACAACACAGAGTTACACATGGAATAAACAAACATACAGTCAATAATACAGTAGAAAAAGTCTATATACAGTGTGTGCAAATGAGGTAGGATAAGGGAGGTAAGGCAATAAATAGGCCATGGTGGTGAAGTAATTACAATATAGCAATTAAACACTGGAATGGTAGATGTGCAGAAGATGATTGTGCAAGTAGAGATACTGGGGTGCAAAGGAGCAAGATTAATAAATAAATACAGTATGGGGATGAGGTAGTTGGATGGGCTATTTACAGTTGGGCTATGTACAGGTGCAGTGATCTGTGAGCTGCTCTGACAGCTGGTGCTTAAAGATAGTGAGGGAGATATGAGTCTCCAGTTGCAGTTCGTTCCAGTCGTTGGCAGCAGAGAACTGGAAGGAAAGGCGGCCAAAGGAAGAATTGGCTTTGGGGGTGACTAATGAGATATACCTGCTGGAGCGCGTGCTACGGGTGGGTGCTGCTATGGTGACCAGTGAGCTGAGATAAGGTGGGGTTTTACCTAGCAGAGACTTAGACGGCCTTGAGCCAGTGGGTTTGGCGACGAGTATGGGCCAGCCAACGAGAGCGTACAGGTTGCAGTGGTGTGTAGTATATGGGGCTTTGGTGACAAAACGGATGTCACTGTGATAGACTGCATCCAATTTGTTGAGTAGAGTGTTGGAGGCTATTTTGTAAGTGACATCGCCGAAGTAGAGGATCGGTAGGATGGTCAGTTTTACTAGAGTATTTTGGCAACATGAGTGAAGGATGCTTTGTTGCAAAAATGGAAACGCCGATTCTAGATTTCATTTTGGATTGGAGATGCTTAATGTGAGTCTGGAAGGAGAGTTTATAGTCTAACCAGACACCTAGGTATTTGTATTTGTCCACATATTCTAAGTCAGAACCGTCCAGAGTAGTGATGCTGGACGGGCGGGCAGGTGCGGGCAGCGATCGGTTGAAAATAATGCATTTAGTTTTACTTGCATTTAAGAGCAGTTGGAGGCCACTGAAGGATAGTTGTATGACATTGAAGCTCGTCTGGAGGTTAGTTAGCACAGTGTCCAAAGAAGGGCCAGATGTATACAGAATGGTGTTGTCTGCGTAGAGGTGGATCAGAGAAACACCAGCAGCAAGAGCGACACCATTGATGAATACAGAGAAGAGAGTCGGCCCGAGAACTAAACCCTGTGGCACCCCCATAGAGACTCCCAGAGGGCCGGACAACAGGCCCTCCGATTTGACACACTGAACTCTATCAGAGAAGTAGTTGGTTAACCAGGCAAGGCAATCATTTGAGAAACCAAGGCTGTTGAGTCTGCCGATAAGAATGTGGTGATTGACAGAGTCGAAAGCCTTGGCCAGGTCGATGAATACGGCTGCACATTATTAATGTCTCTTATCGATGGCGGTAATGATATAATTTTGGACCTTGAGCGTGGCTGAGGTGCACCCATGACCAGCTCTGAAACCAGATTGCATAGCGGAGAAGGTACGGTGGGATTAGAAATGGTCGGTAATCTGTTTGTTAACTTGGCTTTCGAAGACCTTAGAAAGGCAGGGTAGGATAGATATAGGACTGGAGCAGTTTGGGTCTAGAGTGTCTCCCCCTTTGAAGAGGGGGATGACTTTCCAATCTTTGGGAATCTCAGACGACACGAAAGAGAAGTTGAACAGGCTAGTAATAGGGGTTGCAACAATTTCGGCAGATAAGTTTTAGAAAGAGAGGGTCCGGTTCTGCCTGCAAATTTTCTATGGGATTGAGGTCAGGGCTTTGTGATGGCCACTCCAATACCTTGAATTTTTTGTTCTTAAGCCATTTTGCCACAACTTTGGAAGTATGCTTGGGGTCATTGTCCACTTGGAAGACCCATTTGCGACCAAGCTTTAACTTCCTGACTGATGTCTTGAGATGATGCTTCAATACATCCATATAATTTTGCTGCCACGCCCGTGCTTCACGTTTGGGATGGTGTTCTTCGGCTTTCAAGGATCCCCCTTTTTCCTCCAAACATAACGATGGTCATTATGGCCAAACAGTTCTATTTTTGTTTCATCAGACCCGATGACATTTCTCCAAAAAGTACTATCTTTGTCCCCATGTGCAGTTTCAAACCGTAGTCTGTCTTTTTTTATGGCGGTTTTGGAGCAGTGGCTTCTTCCTTGCTGAGCGGTCTTTCAGGTTATGTTGATATCGGACCCGTTTTACTGTGGATATAGATACTTTTGCACCTGTTTCCTCCAGCATCTTCACAAGGTCCTTTGCTGTTGATCTGGGATTGATTTGCACTTTTCACACCAAAGTACGTTCATCTCTAGGAGACAGAACGCGTCTCCTTCCTGAGTGGTATGACGGCCGCGTGGACCCATGGTGTTTATACTTGCGTACTATTGTTTGTACAGATGAACATGGTACCTTCAAGCATTTGGAAATTACTCCCAAGGATGAACCAGACCTGTGGAGGTCTACAATATTTGTGCTGAGGTCTTGGCTGATTTCTTTTGATTTTCCCATGATGTCAAGCAAAGAGGCACTGAGTTTGAAGGTAGGCCTTGAAATACATCCACGGTTGCACTATCAGTAGCTAGTTGCACTATCAGTAGCTAGTTAGCTAACTTGCTTTGGCTAACGTTAGCTAGCTAGCTATTAGCTGTGTAAAAGGGGATAGTTTCTAAAATAAATTACATACTATGTGAGATAGTACTCCCTTTTTTCTGCTTACCATCACATGGAAAAAATGACAACAATGCCTTGCTAGCTGACTTACTCTTCCACTGTTGAAGCACTGTTTCCTGAAGCATTGTGCCCTGTTCTGAAATAACTCCCTGGGTTTACCATCATGCTGTGGATGTTTAGTCAGCATGTGTCGTTTTAATTTGTTAGTTTTGAGAGAGTCATTACTAAGACCTTCCCCGCACAAAATACATTGCGCTCCTCGTTATTTCTCAACGTTTGTATAAAACAAGGAGAGAGAAACTAATCGCCGTATTTGCGTTTCATGACGATTGAGCTCAGTCAGAACTTGTGGCTAGTTTGAGTCCATTCGATGTTAGCGGTGAGTGATGGAGAGAGGGAATGATAAATCAGTGGCTGACAGCACATCAGCTGCTGCTGAACAACAGTCCGGAGTGATCTTCAAGAAAACTGCCGAAAACAGATCCGGTAAATGGCAAAGCACACGGGCATCTCCCTCCCACTTGCATAGCTGCCAAACTGAGAGACACCGCTTCTAAGCAGAGAGTGCACTGAACAGAAAGCACAATTGCACTTGGCCAAATCAATTCCAGTAATTAATGAAATAATTATACATTTACTCTGACACGTCTCGACCCACCGTTAACAGGTCCACGACCCTCAGAGGTAGTAATCACACCAGTGGGGGGGGGGGGGGGGGGGGGGGATTATTTTTACTGAACCACATGAGCTTTTTATGTCCAGTTGTTCAGAACAATGTTAAGGGCAGAGAAAGCTTGTTGGACATGAAGAAAGCTTTGTTGTAGAGTGTTTAACACACGGGGAGGCGACAGCTGGGTATAAGACTGTATCATCTGCATATAAACGTAAATTGAGAATTGTTAGGCCTAGGAACGAGCCTTGAGGTTCTCCTTTGGTGACAGGCAGTGGCTGAGACAGCAGATCTTCTGACTTTACACACTGCACTCTTAGAGAGAGGTAGTTCGCAAACCAGGCCAAAGACCCCTCAGAGACATCAATACTCCTTAGCCGACCCACAAGAACGGAATGGTCTACTGTGTCAAAATCTTTGACAACATTGCTTAGAATCAAGGGCAATGGTGACATCATTTAGGACCTTTAAGGTTGCACATCCATAACCTGAGCAGAAACCAGATTGCATACCAGAGAGAATACTATAGACAACAAGAAAGCCAGGCAGTTGATTGATACTTTAATCCCAACACTTTTGATAAACAGGGCAAGATATTGGCCTATAACAATTAGGATCAGCCTGATCTCCCCTTTAAATAAAGGGCGCACCGTGGCTGCCTTCCATGCACTGGGAACCTCCCCAGAGAGGAGAGACAGGTTCAAAAGGTTAGAGATAGGTTATGATAGGGGCCGCAACCTTATAGAAGAAAGGATCTGAACCATCTGACACAGATGTTTTTTGGGGTCAAGTTTAAGGAGCTCCTTTAGCACTTCAGACAGAAACTGTATAGCGGGGCAGAGGAAGAAACGGGAGAAGCATCAGGGCTAGTCGCATTAGAAGGGCTGGGGGATGAGGAAGTGTTAGACGGGCATATATAACTCAGGCTGCTGCTCCGTATTATATGACAGACTGCCAAGTGACCATAGTTTCGCTAGGGAGACAGACAGTGAGGGTCCTTTCAGCCATCACCTTGAACCGGGCCAGCCAATGAGATGACTTCATGCACACACACCAAAAAAATGTATTAATTTCTGAAAGTTATTCCTTCATATTTACAGACTGACTTCAGACAGCCTTTATTTATCTTTCTGTAAACTCAGTGGTCAGTCTCCAGAGATCATGGAACATGTTTGTTTCTGGTTAAAGGGCTTCTTCAGTTTACCAATCCCTGGAAGCAAGTGGTCTTTTGTCTGGGCAGGGAAAATGTTTAACTTACTCAGTCTGTTAAGGAGAATAAAGTCCTGCATGGGTCGAAAGTCTACCTCAACCTTTGATTTAGACATTTATAAGGTACACTAAAACAAAATTTGAACAGTTTACTACCTACTTATAAATCCGTTAAAACACAAAAAAATATACATACTTTATATGTTTGTTAAATATAGTTTACAAAGTGCCAAAATGACCACACAATAATAACCATTATATTTTGTAACAGTAGTAAAAGTCAAGTGACCACCATGCAATTCAAAGATACAGTATAAGTGCAAAAGTATGTGGACAGACCTTCAAATTAGTGGATTCGGCTATTTCAGCCATATCCTTGGCTGACAGCTATATAAAATCGAGCACACAGCCATGCAATCTCCATAGACAAACATTGGCAGTAGAATGGCCTTACTGAAGAGCTCAGTTATTTCAACGTGGCACCGTCATAGGATGCTACCTTTCCAACAAGTCAGTTCATAAAATTTCTGCCCTGCTACAGCTTTCCCGGTCAATTGTAAGTGCTGTTATTGTGAAGTGGAAATGTCTAGGAGCAACAATGGCTCAGTCGCAAAGTGGTAGGCAACATAAGCTCACAGAACGGGACTGCCGAGTGCTGAAGCACGTAGCACGTAGCACGTAAAAATAGTCTACCCTCGGTTGCAACACTCACTACCGAGTTTCAAACTGCCTCTGGAAGCAACTTCAGCACAATAACTGTTTGTCGGGAGCTTCATGAAAATTAGTTTCCATGGCCAAGCAGCCGCACACAATGCGCTATGCACAGATCACCATGCGCAATGCCAAGTGCCCGCAGGAGTGGTGTAAAGCTCGCCACCATTGGACTCTGGAGCAGTGGAAACACGTTCTTTGGAGTGATGAATCACGCTTCACTATCTGGCAGTCCGACGGACAAATCTGGCTTTGACGGATGCCAGGAGAACACTACCTACCCGAATGCATAGTGTCAACTGTAAAGTTTGGTGGAGGAGGAATAATAGTCTGGGGCTGTTTTTCATGGTTCGGGCCGCTAAGTTTCAGTGAAAGGAAATCTTAATGCTACAGCATACAATGACATTCTAGATGATTCTGTGCTTCCATCTTTGTGGCAACAGTTTAAGGAAGGCCCTTTCCTGTTTCAGCATGACAGTACCCCTGTGCACAAAGTGAGGTTGATACAGAACTGGTTTGTTGAGATTGGTGTGGAAGAACTTGACTGGCCTGCACAGAGCTCAGATCTCAACCCCATCAAACACCTTTGGGATGAATTGAAAAGCTGACTGCGAGCCAGGCCTAATCACCCAACATCTCACTAATGCTCTTGTGGCTGAATGAAAGCAAGTCCCCGCAGCAATGTTCCATCATCTAGAGGAAAGCCTTTCCAGAAGACTGGAGGCTGTTATTTACATTTACATTTAAGTCATTTAGCAGACGCTCTTATCCAGAGCGACTTACAAGTTGGTGCATTCACCTTATGATATCCAGTGGAACAACCACTTTACAATAGTGCATCTAACTCTTTTAAGGGGGGGGGGGGGTTAGAAGGATTACTTTATCCTATCCTAGGTATTCCTTAAAGAGGTGGTGTTTCAGGTGTTTCCGGAAGGTGGTGATTGACTCCGCTGACCTGGCGTCGTGGGGGAGTTTGTTCCACCATTGGGGTGCCAGAGCAGCGAACAGTTTTGACTGGGCTGAGCGGGAGCTGTACTTCCTCAGAGGTAGGGAGGCGAGCAGGCCAGAGGTGGATGAACGCAGTGCCCTTGTTTGGGTGTAGGGCCTGATCAGAGCCTGAAGGTACGGAGGTGCCGTTCCCCTCACAGCTCCGTAGGCAAGCACCATGGTCTTGTAGCGGATGCGAGCTTCAACTGGAAGCCAGTGGAGAGAGCGGAGGAGCGGGGTGACGTGAGAGAACTTGGGAAGGTTGAACACCAGACGGGCTGCGGCGTTCTGGATGAGTTGTAGGGGTTTAATGGCACAGGCAGGGAGCCCAGCCAACAGCGAGTTGCAGTAGTCCAGACGGGAGATGACAAGTGCCTGGATTAGGACCTGCACCGCTTCCTGTGTGAGGCAGGGTCGTACTCTGCGAATGTTGTAGAGCATGAACCTACAGGAACGGGTCACCGCCTTGATGTTAGTTGAGAACGACAGCGTGTTGTCCAGGATCACGCCAAGGTTCTTAGCACTCTGGGAGGAGGACACAATGGAGTTGTCAACCGTGATGGCGAGATCATGGAACGGGCAGTCCTTCCCCGGGAGGAAGAGCAGCTCCGTCTTGCCGAGGTTCAGCTTGAGGTGGTGATCCGTCATCCACACTGATATGTCTGCCAGACATGCAGAGATGCGATTCGCCACCTGGTTATCAGAAGGGGGAAAGGAGAAGATTAATTGTGTGTCGTCTGCATAGCAATGATAGGAGAGACCATGTGAGGATATGACAGAGCCAAGTGACTTGGTGTATAGCGAGAATAGGAGAGGGCCTAGAACAGAGCCCTGGGGGACACCAGTGGTGAGAGCACGTTGTGCGGAGACAGATTCTCGCCACGCCACCTGGTAGGAGCGACCTGTCAGGTAGGACGCAATCCAAGCGTGGGCCGCGCCGGAGATGCCCAACTCGGAGAGGGTGGAGAGGAGGATCTGATGGTTCACTGTATCAAAGGCAGCCGATAGGTCTAGAAGGATGAGAGCAGAGGAGAGAGAGTTAGCTTTAGCAGTGCGGAGCGCCTCCGTGACACAGAGAAGAGCAGTCTCAGTTGAATGACTAGTCTTGAAACCTGACTGATTTGGATCAAGAAGGTCATTCTGAGAGAGATAGCAGGAGAGCTGGCCAAGGACGGCACGTTCAAGAGTTTTGGAGAGAAAAGAAAGAAGGGATACTGGTCTGTAGTTGTTGACATCGGAGGGATCGAGTGTAGGTTTTTTCAGCAGGGGTGCAACTCTCGCTCTCTTGAAGGCGGAAGGGACGTAGCCAGCAGTCAAGGATGAGTTGATGAGCGAGGTGATGTAAGGGAGAAGGTCTCCGGAAATGGTCTGGAGAAGAGAGGAGGGGATAGGGTCAAGCGGGCAGGTTGTTGGGCGGCCGGCCGTCACAAGACGCGAGATTTCATCTGGAGAGAGAGGGGAGAAAGAGGTCAAAGCACAGGGTAGGGCAGTGTGAGCAGAACCAGCGGTGTCGTTTGACTTAGCAAACGAGGATCGGATGTCGTCGACCTTCTTTTCAAAATGGTTGACGAAGTCATCCGCAGAGAGGGAGGAGGAGGGGGGGAGGGGGAGGAGGATTCAGGAGGGAGGAGAAGGTGGCAAAGAGCTTCCTAGGGTTAGAGGCAGATGCTTGGAATTTAGAGTGGTAGAAAGTGGCTTTAGCAGCAGAGACAGAAGAGGAGAATGTAGAGAGGAGGGAGTGAAAGGATGCCAGGTCCGCAGGGAGGCGAGTTTTCCTCCATTTCCGCTCGGCTGCCCGGAGCCCTGTTCTGTGAGCTCGCAATGAGTCGTCGAGCCACGGAGCAGGAGGGGAGGACCGAGCCGGCCTGGAGGATAGGGGACATAGAGAGTTAAAGGATGCAGAAAGGGAGGAGAGGAGGGTTGAGGAGGCAGAATCAGGAGATAGGTTGGAGAAGGTTTGAGCAGAGGGAAGAGATGATAGGATGGAAGAGGAGAGAGTAGCGGGGGAGAGAGAGCGAAGGTTGGGACGGCGCGATACCATCCGAGTAGGGGCAGTGTGGGAAGTGTTGGATGAGAGCGAGAGGGAAAAGGATACAAGGTAGTGGTCGGAGACTTGGAGGGGAGTTGCAATGAGATTAGTGGAAGAACAGCATCTAGTAAAGATGAGGTCAAGCGTATTGCCTGCCTTGTGAGTAGGGGGGGAAGGTGAGAGGGTGAGGTCAAAAGAGGAGAGGAGTGGAAAGAAGGAGGCAGAGAGGAATGAGTCAAAGGTAGACGTGGGGAGGTTAAAGTCACCCAGAACTGTGAGAGGTGAGCCATCCTCAGGAAAGGAACTTATCAAGGCGTCAAGCTCATTGATGAACTCTCCAAGGGAACCTGGGGGGCGATAAATGATAAGGATGTTAAGCTTGAAAGGGCTGGTAACTGTGACAGCATGGAATTCAAAGGAGGCGATAGACAGATGGGTCAGGGGAGAAAGAGAGAATGTCCACTTGGGAGAGATGAGGATCCCAGTGCCACCACCCCGCTGACCAGAAGCTCTCGGGGTGTGCGAGAACACGTGGGCAGACGAGGAGAGAGCAGTAGGAGTAGCAGTGTTATCTGTGGTAATCCATGTTTCCGTCAGTGCCAAGAAGTCGAGGGACTGGAGGGAAGCATAGGCTGAGATGAACTCTGCCTTGTTGGCCGCAGATCGGCAGTTCCAGAGGCTGCCGGAGACCTGGAACTCCACGTGGGTTGTGCGCGCTATAGCAGCAAAGGGGTACCAACTCCATATTACTGCCCATGATTTTGGAATGAGATGTTTGACGAGCAGGTATCCACATACTTTTGGTTATGTAGTGTATCTCCGTGAGTCTTTATGTAGACTCTACTCATCAGGGCCCATTGGCAGCCAGTGAGAGGCGCGTACGGGGGACGATGGGGGTAAATACGTTCACACTGTGTGGCTTTCTAATGTAACTATTAATTGAATGAACGGAGCGCGGTGTCTTGATCCTGGTCCCACGGGACCGTGAAATGAGCGGGGTGTGTGTGTGGTTCCGGCGGTGACGACCGAGTGGCAAGCCGCCCCGTAAGGACTTTTACACCATAGCCTAATTAAACCTCCACAGAATAACAGTCACCTTATTAACGGCGTAACACCGGAGCCGTTAACGAATGATAACGTTATCGTGATCAATGGCCTTCATTAGTGAGCGCCAATAACGCTGCTCCTCCCTAACTTAGGGTAAGGCAAAAATGCAGGGTGGTCGAAAGCTCATTTCGGGGAGTGGCAGTATGTTAAGTTTTGGGATGGTGTGTTTACATATTTATGGGAGCAGGGATGTGATCTAATGTATGATGATGATGGTACTGATAGGTTGGAGGATGGGCACTGTTGAACCAACCGACTGATGACCGACCCAACCCTTCCTCTCCTCTCGGTCTTAGGTCAGCCTGTGAGGGCATCTTCAAAGCGGTGAATGGCGCAGTGATTTCCTTTGGCTCTCCGGGCTGCTGCTGACACTCCTAAAGATCAGAGGTAACTGGGATATGCTCTTCCCATTCCCTCAGCAAAACCTAAACCAATGTATAATGTTCACTTTGGGGAGTTATAGAGTGTGTACGTAACCCTTTACGCTCAGTGTATGCATTGCTGTTTTTCCCTCCGTTATAAAATGTGTAATTCATATGTGGATACTAGATTTACGGATGAGCAGGCAGGCACATATTTCCCCAGATCCCCTAAGGGCATCATAGCTGACTCATGTCATATTTACTGTGGAATTGATTTTTAAACACGCTCTCCTTTCCATCCCTCTATCCGCCCTGAGACATTGATCTCTTTTCTTGTCGCTTACATCCCGCTCTATTCTCCTTTTTTATTAAAAGAAACAAGAAGAAAGAAAGGCAGCATCTCTCTTTGTTTTATCCTCTCTATATTCCCTCTTCTCTGTCCTCCATTATTACCCCACCCCCACTGGAGGTACCTGAATGTAAACAAGGAGGGATGACTAGAGGGGCTGGATGAGAGAGGGATGGAGGAGAGAGGGACAGAGAGAGGTAGAAGACAGGAGAAGAGTGCAGGCACCAGTGGTTCACCTCTGGGAGTGATTGCCAGAAATCAGAAAGTGCCAGTGTGCAGAGCACTTCCTTGGGGGAGGAGCGAGGTATCGCTAGTCAATCCATGGATGCATTGTAAAATCAATGCGCTGTATAATTAGGGCAATCCAAGGGTAAAAAAAACCCAGCTCTGCATTTTGCCTCCCTGCATGCAGTGAAACCTGGGTCTTTTCTGTAATAAGGACTTTACTCCATCACCTCCAAATGCAAGTTGTAATATTTTCTAGTCTAGGTCTTTCACATCATCTCTGAGTTGCTTTCTCTTCCCGTTCCTCTTCTCTGAATAGTAAGAGGTTTAAACAGAAGTTTTTGGGATGTACCTCGTCATGGTGCTGCCTGCGCTGTTCATAAGGTGTCTTGGTGGCTGGCTTGCCCTGGTTTCCTCTCAGTGTGTAACATGCCCCTAGGTGAAGCTAATACTCTACCTAACCTCCTGGATCGCAGCTGAATTATTCACTCACTAACTTCTCACCCGGGAGATGGAATACACACCGCCATGCCACAGTAGTGAGTAGTGATGGGGGAAAAAATCGATACTGTTACATATCGGGATATTAGTTTTGCAAGATATATCGTAATATTATATATTATGTTATCCAAAACTACAGTATTTTCCTTCACAGCTTGTTCTCCGTTCTCTTTTAAAATAGGGAGCCAATTTGTTTTCACCTCTTTAATTTCCATGACTGATCAAAACTCGTTTTCTCATGGCTCCCTCTTGTCCTTCTGCAGCAGACTTACAGTATGGTGAGCAATATGTTTGGAACATCGAGTCACAATAAAATCACAGTATCGAATCACATAATAGAACCGTGAGAATCGTAGTACACATCATATCAGCACCTAAGTATCATGATAATATTGTATTGTGAGGTCCCTGGCAATTCCCAGCCCTAGTAGTGAAGAGATGTGTGTGTATGTGTGTGTGTGTGTGTCAATGCGTGTGTGCTGGCAGATTGAAACACATTTATTAGCAGGGGTTTTATAAGGTGGTAATTTGTTCATACAGCAGATATTTACCATGGGTGCATTCATAATCCTCTCTCCCTAATTGTAATCATTCCTGTTTCTCCAAGTTTGACTCATAGGTCCAAACAAGCACATCCACTGCAGAGCGTATCTCTATGAGTTCAACAAATCCATATCTAGTGTGACAACGTGATAAATCTAATATCATTGACTGAAAATCAGTCTGCACCTAATGATAGTTGTTTAACACTATTTCCTAGTGCACTCCGCCAGTTGCCAGCCAGGCACAACATTATTGGCGGTGACAGTGGAATGATGTCTTTCTCATTGAATACCTATGAAGTCCTCTAGATGTCCATTAATGATAGATTTCACACGTATTAAAAATAGGGGCAACCGACCGCTAATCCATTACGAAAGGCGGGCAGGCCCTGAAACGCTTCCAAAGCCTCCCTGCCTCTCTCTCTCTCCCTCCCTCCCTCCACACACCCACAGTCCCCACTCTGTGTTTAATCACTGTAAGCGATTTTCCTTCCACCCCTCCTTCTATCCCTTCATCACACAGATCACCACCACCACTCAAAGAGCAATCAGCTCCTCCCTAAAACTGAGACACCTGCTCTTTCCCTCTCCCCTCGTCTTCTCCCTACCTCCCTACCTGTCTATCAATTCAATTCAATCCCTCCCTCTTGTCTCTCTCTCTCCCTCCCTCCCTCCCTCCCTCCCTCCCTCCCTCCCTCCCTCCCTCCCTCCCTCCCTCCCTCCCTCCCTCCCTCTGCTGTTCTTTCTGTATAGTACTTCCAAACAACTGCAGTCTCTTTGGCCAATATCATTGCGACAGCAATATGATGTCACAGTTTCTTTCCTGCTCCCTTTCCAATCTGTCCAGACGTGGGCTAGTTTTCAGAGGTGATTACTTATGTTATAAATGTTTTAGAACTTCTCTGGTTCTTTGCTTATATCGTGTAGTTGTTGTGTCATGGTAATGTTCCTGGATACCTGCTCCGTCCAAGTTTATAGATTTCCAAGGATGTTACACATGAATTGTAGACTTGTCTGTAAAAGACCCTTTCATCTCCAGCTGTAGTTGCAGTATCTCCCAGGTTGTGTTGTAATGTCAGTCTTTATCCTCCCCTCCGCTATCATAGACAGACAATCTGCAATGCTGTTCCCTCCACTCCGCTATCATAGACAGACAATCTGCAATGCTGTTCCCTCCACTCCGCTATCATAGAAAGACAATCTGCAATGCTGTTCCCTCCACTCCGCTATCATAGACAGACAATCTGCAATGCTGTTCCCTCCACTCCGCTATCATAGACAGACAATCTGCAATGCTGTTCCCTCCACTCCGCTATCATAGACAGACAATCTGCAATGCTGTTCCCTCCACTCCGCTATCATAGACAGACAATCTGCAATGCTGTTCCCTCCCCTCCCGCTGCGTCTTTCCTCCCTTCTCTCCATCCCTCTCATCTCATCTCCTCCATCCTCCCTTACACACTCCTCCACACATTTTACTTTTACATTTTAGTCATTTAGCAGACACTCTTATCCAGAGGGACTTACAGTTAGTGCATTCATCTTAAGATACAGTAGCTAAGTGGGAAAACCATGTATCACAGGCATAGTAAATACACTTTTCCTCAATAAAGCAGCTATCAGCAAAGTCAGAGCTAGAGGGGGGGGGGGTGGGGGGGAGTCAAGTGCGAGGTTGTTTTTTGTGTGTGTTTTTTTTTTTTTGGGGGGGGGGGGGTAAACTGAGGAGGGGGATTATTTAAGATACTATTTGAAGAGGTAGAGTTTCAGATGTTTTCAGAAGATGGGCAGGGACTCTGCTGTCTTAGCTTCAGGGGGAAGCTGGTTCCACCATTGGGGTGCCAGGACAGAGAAGAGCTTGGACTGAGCTGAGCGGGGGCTGCGAGTTGCAGTAGTCTAGATGGGAGATGACAAGTGCCTGGATTAGGACCTGCGCCGCTTCCTGTGTGAGGTAGGGCTGTACTTTATGGATGTTGTAGAGCATGAATCTGCAGGAGCTAGTCACTGCTTTGATGTTTGCAGAGATCGGCAGGGTGTTGTCCAGAGTCACGTCAAGGTTCTTTGCACTCTGGGAGGGCGACACTGTGGATTTGGTAACCGGGATGGAGAGGTCTTTGAGCAGGCAGGCCTTCCCCGGGAGGAAGAGCAGCTCCATCTTGTATCGGTTGAGCTTGAGGTGGTGGGCCGACATTCAAACTCAGATATCTGCGATAATCTGCCAGGCATGCAGAGATGTGTGTTGCCACCTGGATGTCAGAAGGGGGGAGGAGAAAAGTAGTTGAGTGTCATCCGCATAGCAATGATAGGAGAGACCATGTGAAGATATGACAGAGATAATTGACTTGGTGTATAGAGAGAAGAGGGGAGGGCCTGGGGGACACCAGTAGTGAGAGTATGTGGTGCAAACACAGATCCTCTGCACATCACCTGGTAGGAGCAGCCTGCCAGGTAGGATGCAATCCAAGAGTTTGCAGAGCCTGAGACACACAGCCCTGAGATAGTTGAGAGAAGGATCTGATGGTTCACGCAGTCAAAAGCAGCAGATAGATCTAGGAGGATGAGAACAGAGAAGAGAGAGGGCAGGTTGTCGGGCGGACAGACCTCACTAGTCGCAGGATTTCATCCGGAGAGAGAGGGGAGAAAGAGGTCAAGGCGTAGGGTAGTTCTGTGTGAGCAGGACCAGCAGACTCAATAGGCTGAGTGAATGAGGAGAGTGAATGTCGTGAATGTTGTCAACCTTCTTTTCAAAGTGGTTGACAAAGTCGTCCGCAGCTAGTGAGGAGGGAGGGGGTGGAGTATTACGGAGGGAGCAGAAGGTGGAAAAGAGTTTCATAGGGAAACTTGACATTTAGAGTGATATAAAGGGGTGTTAGCTGCGAGTACAAAGGAAGAAAAGGTAGAGAGGAGGGAGTGAAAGGATGATAGGTTCTCTTGAAGTTTTCTTTTCCATTTTCGCTCAGCTGGCCTCAGCCCTGTTTTGTAAGCTCGCAATGAATCACTCAGACACGGATCAGGAGGGGAGGGCAGTGTGTGTCATAGGATGCGGAAAGGGAGGAGAGTAGGGTTGAAGAGGCGGAATCAGAAGACAAGAGGGAGAAGGATTTAGCAGAAGGGAGAGATGATAGGATAGAAGAGGAGAGAGTAGTGGGAGAGAGAGAACGAAGATTGAGATGGTGCATGACCATCTGGGTAGGGGCTGATTGGCTAGCGTTGGAGGAGAGGGAGACAGAAAAGGAAACAAAGTAGTAATCAGAGACCTGGTGGGAGTTGCAGTGAGATTAGTAGGCCAACAACCTCTACTAAAGGTCAAGCGTATTGCCTGCCTTGTGAATTGGAGGGGATTGGGAAAGGGTGAGGTCAAAAGAGGCAAGGATGGGAAAGGGTGAGGTCAAACGAGGCAAGGAAGGGAAAGAGAGAGTTGGAAAGAAATTAATTGAAAGCAGATGTCGGGAGGTTGAAGTCGCCAAGTACGAAGAGCGGTGAGCCATCGTACAGGAAATGAGCTTATCAAGTTGTCAAGCTCATTGAGGAACTCTCCAAGGGCAGCTGGTGGGCGATAGATGACAACATTGTTAAGCTTGGGTGGACAAGTGACAGTGACAGCATGGAATTCAAATGAGGAGATGGACAGGTGAGTGAGGGAGAAAATATAGGAGAAATGAGTAGCCCTGTGCCACCACCGTGACGACCAGATGCTCTTAGACCATGAGAAAAAAACATAGTCAGATGAAGAGAGAGCAGCTGGAGTAGCAGGGTGATCCATGGATCCGTCAGGGCCAAAAAGTCAAGGGACAGCATAGGCTGAGATGATCTTGGCAGTTCCAAACGCTGCCAAAGACCCGGAATTCCACATGGGTTGTGGAATGGGCACACCCCAGCCCCACCCACCCAGCGCTGTATCTCAGCAACATGCATAGAAAAAGAGAGAATTTCAATTTTTACATTGAAAATGCTAGACATATTTTTGCCTTGTGTATATTGTTATGTTTAAAAAATACCTACACCTTGTTGCCAGGAAAAGAGTGGACACATTTATTTCAGTGGTGCTGCTGGCCTGCATTGGTGTTAAAGCACCAACAGAGGGAGACTAAGAACAACACTCAGACTAGCGGTACCAGCTACAGTATAGACCCTGTATGTCCTCAAACTTTTTAAAACCCCTCATACTCTTTATGTTTCTGTTTCACTCTGAATAGCAACATATCATATTATTTGTCTGATTCAAATGTATATACGTCGAACTTCTAGGTCTTATATGAGAACCGTAAAGAAGTAATGATCTGTTTAATGATTGTATCATCTATTGCAGTAGACAAAGAAATGGGAAAGAGAAAAAGAGCAAGAAAGAGGGAGAGAGTGTGTGTGTTTGAGAGAGAGAGCGAGAGAGAGAGAGAGAGTGAAAGAGAGAGAGAGAGTGAAAGAGAGAGAGAGTGAGAAAGAAAGCGATAAAGCGAGAGAAAGAGTGCTGACTCCAGCCAACCAGCCAAGACGGCCACTCTCTGCCTGACTTTTGGCTAGCAGCATTGATTCATGGAGCTCAAGACCTGTCAGAGGGGGGGGGGGGGGGGGGGGGGCTCTGTTCCCACACAACCTACCCTTCAGCCCTAGTACGGGAGACCGGGGTTGGTTGTCACACTTTTCACTCTGGTGTGTGTTTCTCAGCACCAGTATATCTTGCAAGACTCTTTTCAATATTAGGAGAAAGACCAAGGTAGGTTGAAAGGGGAACCCTTTTAATCCTCATATCTTATTCCAACCAGGAGTTATAAGCCATCAAACACACTCTGTCCACTTGTGACAGCAAGCCCCATCGCAGGGTTGAATGTCACATATTATGGGGTTAGTTGTCACAATGTTTGCGAGTAGCTTATACCTTTTGTAAGAGGAAATGAAGCATCAAACGATATTCTTAACAAATTTCAGCCTTTTATGCCTTGACAATAACATAAGACATTTTGAGTACATGTTAGTGTGTAGGAATGTGTGTGGGTGTGACAGAAATGTGTGTAAGAGAGAGACAACAAAGGAAGTCCTTTATAGCACAAGCACAAAAGAGCTTGGGATTTATTGTATACTGAGAATATACTTGCAATGTCCCCGAACAATATAGTTACAATGGGATGGATTGTTTGCCTGGATACCCATCCACATGGCTTCGGCCAAACTGATGTTTCTTCCACAATGCGCACACAATCTGACCATTCTGATTGGTCCCCGAAACCTATGAGTTGGGCCAGAGCCCATGATGTTATCAACTTTGATTCTCTGATTGGTTAGATCTGTTAGAGACACCTCTCAGACTTGACTTTTTTTTATTTTTTATTTTACCCCCTTTTCTCCCCAATTTTCGTGGTATCCAATCGCTAGTAATTACTATCTTGTCTCATCGCTACAACTCCCGTACGGGCTCGGGAGAGACGAAGGTCGAAAGTCATGCGTCCTCCGAAGCACAACCCAACCAAGCCGCACTGCTTCTTAACACAGCGCGCCTCCAACCCGGAAGCCAGCCGCACCAATGTGTCGGAGGAAACACCGTGCACCCGCCCCCCTTGGTTAGCGCGCACTGCGCCCGGCCCGCCACAGGAGTCGCTGGAGCGCGATGAGACAAGGATATCCCTACCGGCCAAACCCTCCCTAACCCGGACGACGCTAGGCCAATTGTGCGTCGCCCCACGGACCCCCCGGTCGCGGCCGGCTGCGACAGAGCCTGGGCGCGAACCCAGAGACTCTGGTGGCACAGCTAGCGCTGCGATGCAGTGCCCTAGACCACTGCGCCACCCGGGAGGCCCAGACTTGACTTTTTGACTTTTTGACAGTTTTTTTGCACTGTAAACATTCTAATAAAAGTGACCAGAGTTAAATCAAGTTGCCTCCTCGTTATTTCTCCCGCCACCCAGGAAAAACATGACTTAAAGCGCGGGGATCCTTCTGTGAAGTCATCCTATCCTGCCACACCATCCAGAGAAAAATGGTGAATCGAACCCGAAATGAGCCAAAGAACTGTCAAAGCCGGAGGAGAGGAGTAATTGGCAAATGCTCCCGATGGCAAAGCCATAGCTAGCAGCGCTGCTAATTCTGCCAGTTCAGCATCTCCACTAGCTAGTAGGCCTACTAGCAAGTCAGACTCGGCGGAAGAGGAGGACGGGGAGCCATTGGAGGGACAGTGCATCCGCCGGCGAAGTGATCGGATCAGGTGCAATTATGACGGAGGCTCAGTTCAAGAACAAGCAAATGTATAACCCCTGGCTTGTCCTGCAAAATTCGTAGCTGGAATGTACAACATGCAAAAAGGTAGGGAGCTTGGGTCTAGAAAAGACTGGAGGGATTAAACTTGCAAAAGAGTGGGTGGAATGTACAGTAACGTCCTCTGCCTCCAACATACAAAAACATCAAAGAGCCCTCAGAAAAAAGTTATTTGAACCAAGGCACATTTAGTGGCAGTAAGCACTGTAGATGTCACGCTCGTCATAATAACTGGACCAAAGTGCAGCGTGATCTGGGTTCCACATCTTTTATTACTATGTGAAACTCAAAGCAAAACAAAACAATAAACGAACAAACGAAACGTGAAGAAAATGCAGTGCTCACAGGCATTACACAAAACAAGATCCCACAAAGCACAAAGGGTGAAGTATCCACTCCGCTCATGAATACGTCATCTTCAATGGCGGCTCTGGTGCGGGGATCGTCGCCGGATGCTCCGGACCGTGGATCGTCGCCGGGGGCTCTGGACCGTGGATCGTCGCCGGAGGAACCGGACGGTGGGTCGTCGCAGGGGACTCCAGACCGTAGATTGTCGCCGGGGACTCCGGACCGTAGATCGTCGCCGGGGACTTCGGACCGTGGTTCGTCGCCGGGGACTCCGGACCATGGTTCGACGCCAGGGACTCCGGACCGTAGATCTCCGCCGGAGGCTCCGGACTGGGAACCCTCGCAGGAGGCTCTGGACTGCCGCCCGTCGCTGGAGGCTCTGGGCTGCCGACCGTCGCTGGAGGCTCTGGACTGCAGACCGTCGCTGGAGGCTCTGGACTGCAGACTGTCGCTGGAGGCTCTGGAACTGCAGACTGTCGCTGGAGGCTCTGGACCGCGAACTGTCGCCGGAAGCTTGGTGCGTTGGGCCGGCACTGGTGGTACCGGGCTGGTGACACGAACCTCAGGACAAGCGCGAGGAGCAGGCACAGGACGTACTGGATTGGGGAGGCGCACTGGAGGCCTGATGCGTGGGACCGGTACAGGTGGCACCGGGCTGGTGACACGCACCTCAGGGCGAGTGCGGGGAGGAGGCACAGGACGTACTGGACTGTGGAGGCGCACTGGAGGCCTGATGCATGGGGCCGGCACTGGTGGTACCGGGTTGGTGACACCCGCCTCAGGGTGAGTGCGGGGAGGAGGCACAGGACGTACTGGACTGTGGAGGCGCACTGGAGGCCTGATCCGTGGGTCCGGTACAGGTGGCACCGGGCTGGTGACACGCACCTCAGGGCGAGTGCGGGGAGGAGGCACAGGACATACTGGACTGTGGAGGCACACTGGAGGCCTGATCCGTGGGTCCGGTACAGGTGGCACCGGGCTGGTGACACGCACCTCAGGGCGAGTGCGGGGAGGAGGCACAGGACGTACTGGACTGTGGAGGCACACTGGAGGCCTGATCCGTGGGTCCGGTACAGGTGGCACCGGGCTGGTGACATGCACCTCAGGGCGAGTGCGGGGAGGAGGCACAGGACATACTGGACTGTGGAGGCACACTGGAGGCCTGATGCGTGGGGCCGTACCTCAGGTGGCACCGGGCTGGTGACATGCACCTCAGGGCGAGTGCGAGGAGCAGGTACAGGACGTACTGGACTGGGGACACGCACTCCAAGGAGAGTGCGGGGAGCAGGTACAGGACGTACCTGGCTGGGAAGGCACACTTGAGGGAGAGTGCGAGGAGCAGGAACAGAACATACTGGGCTGTGGAGGCGTACTGGAGACACGGTGCGTAGAACCGGCACACATTGTACCGGAACGATGACACTCTTCACACGGTGAATACGAGGAGTTGGCACAGGACATACTAGGCTGTGAAGGCGCTCTGGAGACCTGGTGCGTATAGCCGGCATCAATTGTACCGGAACTTTAACACACTTCTAAGGATGAGTATGGGGAGTTGGAACAGGACGTACTGGGCTGGGAAGGCGTACTGGAGACCTGGTGCGTATAGCCAGCATCACTTGTACCGGATCTATAACACACTACTCAGGATGAGTACGGAGAGCTGACTCAGGTGGCTTTACATCGATAACACGCTCCTTAGGGCAAATGTTGTGCATCCTCCACCAATTCAATAACTCTCTCATTTCTCTCTCCTCCACATTCTCCCTCAACTCACTGACAGTCTCTGGTTCACTCCCCTCAACTTTCGCCACCCACTCCTCGCTCAATCTGTCCCAATATTCCTCCTCGGTCTCTGACTCACCCCTCAGCGCGTCGCCGACCACTCCATGTGCCCCCCCCAAAATACAATTCAGGTTGTCTTTTAGGCTTGCGTCGTGGCTGCGAACCCTGGCGTCGTCACTGTCCTTCCCTCACCGCTTGCGTCTGCTTCCACGGAATGAGATCCTGTCCTGCCAGAATCTCTTCCCAAGTCCAGGATACTTCCTCCTGGGCACGCTGCTTGGTCTTTTGTTGGTGGGATCTTCTGTCACGCTCGTCATAATAACTGGACCAAAGCGCAACGTGATCTGGGTTCCACATCTTTTATTACTATGTGAAACTCAAAGCAAAACAAAACAATAAACGAACAAACGAAACGTGAAGAAAATGCAGTGCTCACAGGCACTACACAAAACAAGATCCCACAAAGCACAAAGGGGAAATGGCTGCCTAAATATGATCCCCAATCAGAGACTGCTTTACAATGATGTCTTAAAAATTATATGAAATTCAGGTCTTGTAAGCCCCACGGCTGACTACGTGTGCATGTGCATATGGTGGGTGTTCTGCAGTGCCATTTAAAAAAATGTTGCTGTACATTGATGTCTTGAAAATTAGGTTGTATGAAATTCGGACCACCGCAGCTATATTCGAGTATGTGGACATCTAGGCTATGCGTAGGGCGGGTGTTCTGCAGTGATGTCTAAAATGAATCAGCACCTTGGAGAGCGCTGTCCTTTTCACCAACACAGATAGTAGGCTACTTGGCTGTTTACTCAGTCTGCTGCGCTGCTAAGTTGTGTATGTCACTTTTCTTCTCATGCGCTCCGGCCCTCCCCCCCCCCCCCCTGTTCCGGGACCTTCCGATTTCCAAATGAAGTACTCATCATGACAGGATGTATCTCAACTACTTCACCTAGTTCAGTCAGACAGCTCATATTGGCCCTTTTAGGAACCTTCATAAAAACATGGGATGACTGTAAGATGAAAACAAATATGTAACATTTGACTGCAAAACAATATACCCTGCGACCCCTGAAAATCTATTATTTACGGTAGTGTGCTTTCATGTTAAGGTGTACTTTAGCATAAAATTGGCCTCGATTGACATCTGGGCTTCCCCTGAGCCATTCGTACTGGTCCTTCTACAACACATCTACCTCCAGAGATGGAGAGAGCCTGCCTTAGTGCTCCATCAGACTCTCCCAAATAAACCCTCTGCTTTGGGTTAGCCCCTCATCCTCTTGTTAAGGATGTGGAGGGAAAGCTAGAGGTTGAGTCGTCTGTAGGGAAGGAGTGACCTGAAAATCTCAAGCAGGACTTTGAAGTAGAGCAGCATACTGATACAATCATCTCAAAAGTGGGAGGAGGAGAGGGTAACATCCCTTTCTAGAGAGTAACAAAAAAGAGACGGGGGGGTACCTGCCTGACACACAGCAAACAGAACAAAGAGGTTGGAACATGTGCACATGCATAAGCACGATTGAACACACATCATTATCCATTTTTCACAGAAATGTACAGTTTTACTTTGGATCAAGCATTCAAAGCGTCCACTCATGAGCATGCATGAGCTTACACACATTCACACACTCTATCAAAGTCTTGATGACAGCTCACTGCACGATGCACGCCTGAACTGTTCATCAGTATGCATGTCGGGGACAGACACCTACACACACACAAACACACCCATATTTTTAATGCCTAGCACAGATCTTAATGTTTTAACCACTACCATTTGTACAAAGAACGAGAACATTCAGGATCCTTTTCAAATAAAATGCTCCGATATTGAAGCAAACTGCAAGCAAAAAAGGATGAGTTCCTCCCCCCAGCCCATCCACCCGTCCACCCAACCATCCGGTAGCTAAGGAATCTATAATGTCTGCCGGTGTCCTGCTAATTTGTATTTAGCTGTCTGGGAGCCCCTCGGGAGTCCATGATGGATCCTTTTTGCATTGACTACAGTTCAGGGAAAGACGATGCCGCAGTAAATATCTGTTTCTTTCCAACCATCTCCCTCAATCTACAGCACAGTCGAATCAAACAGTGATCAGGGCAAAAATAATAGTAGTTGAGTTGTGTACTAGTCTAGTAGTTACTGCCCACCAGAAATACTAGTGCAGGAAAATCCAATGGCAAGTGGCAAAATGGCAAGGACCAGTAAATCGTCTGTGTCTAATCTCCAAAGCCCTCAAATTCAAATTTCGAAGCCAGTTCCACTGCTTTATTTCATTATTCCCTTCTAATCAGGGACTAATTCAACTGCTGATCCCTTATGTCATGTCTCTCGTGACTGACAGCCTTAACATGGCAGATTTGATTCTGGGTTCCGAGATACTCTGCCGGCATTGTAACTTGAGCTGGAGCTTTCTGTATGTGAACCATAGGGGCCTCAGTAGGACCCCAGGCTGGATTTAGCCTCTCCCAGGCAGGAGTTCCATGGCGGGTAGCCGTGCCAGCTGCACGGAGGATAGCTCCAAGTTCCACTGGCAGGTGTACTCAAAGACATTCCTCAAGGGCCTAGTTTGGCCGCGTTAAGAGCGACCTTGAAACGCGATGAGGAACAATAAACTATAAATCAACATCAAACAAGAGGAAGTGCAGTGAAAAGAAAGAGATGGGGGTGAAAAGGGAGGCGAAAACGCGGCGACACCTGTCATTCTGTGTTTGTTTTATGGACGTCAGTGGGCAGGCGGGTCTCTGGTTTTGCGTTTGACGGACTCAGCAGAACGGGATCTGTTCTCCAGCCGCTGACCTTCAAGGTGGAGGGAGTGGAGACAAACCAGCAGGGGAGGGAAGGAGAGCAGGGATGGGCAGGTAGAGGAGGGGCTAGGGTAATGAGACTGACAGAGCCTTTTCCCATCCCACACCGTTGGCTAACTGGGAGGAACCCTGTACAGTACACTAACCGTATGGTACGACACTGGTTCACTAACATACAGCAGACATGCTCTCACTCTCTGCTCTCTCTGTCCTCTCTCTGTCCTCTCTCTGTCCTCTCTCTGTCTCCTCTCTCTGTCCTCTCACTATCTCCTCTCTCTGTCTCCTCTCTCTGTCCTCTCTCTGTCTCCTCTCTCAGTCTCCTCTCTCTGTCTCCTCTCTCTGTGTCCTCTCTCTGTGTCCTCTCTCTGTCTCCTCTCTCTGTCTCCTCTCTCTGTCCTCCCACTGTCTCCTCTCTCTGTCCTCTCTCTGTGTAACGGCTGTCGTCCTCTTCTTCCTCTGAAGAGGTGTAGCAAGGATCGGACCAATACGCAGCGTGGTAGGTGTCCATGTTTTAATAGGGAAAACTGAACATGAACACAAATACAAAAACAATAAACGTGAACAAACCGAAACAGTCCCATGTGGCGCAAACACTGACACAGGAAACAATCACCCACAAAATACCCAAAGAACATGGCTGCCTAAATATGGTTCCCAATCAGAGACAACGATAAACACCTGCCTCTAATTGAGAACCAATCTAGGCAACCATAGACTTACATAAACACCTAGAATGAACACAATCCCATAAATCTACAAAAAAAACCTAGACAGTACAAACACCCTAGACGAGACAAAAACACACAAACCACCCTCGTCACACCCTGACCTAACCAAAATATATAAAGAAAACAAAGAATACTCAGGTCAGGGCGTGACACTCTGTCTCCTTTCTCTGTCCTCCCACTGTCTCCTCTCTCTGTCTCCTCTCTCTGTCTCCTGTCTCTGTCCTCTCTTTGTCTCCTCTCTCTGTCTCCTCTCTCTGTCTCCTCTCTCTGTCTCCTCTCTCTGTCCTCTCTCAGTCCTCTCTCTGTCCTCTCTCTGTCCTCTCTCTGTCTCCTCTCTCTGTCCTCTCACTATCTCCTCTCTCTGTCTCCTCTCTCTGTCCTCTCTCTGTCTCCTCTCTCAGTCTCCTCTCTCTGTCTCCTCTCTCTGTGTCCTCTCTCTGTGTCCTCTCTCTGTCTCCTCTCTCTGTCTCCTCTCTCTGTCTCCTCTCTCTGTCTCCTCTCTCTGTCCTCTCTCTGTCTCCTCTCTCTGTCCTCTCTCTGTCCTCTCTCTGTCCTCTCTCTGTCTCCTCTCTCTGTCTCCTCTCTCGGTCCTCTCTCTGTCTCCTCTCTCTGTCCTCTATCTGTCTCCTCTCTCTGTCCTCTCTCTGTCCTCTCTCTGTCCTCTCACTATCTCCTCTCTCTGTCTCCCCTCTCTGTCTTCTCTCTCTGTCTCCTCTCTCTGTCTTTCTTTGTGTTCCTTAATGAATTACATCTAACTTAGGTACAGTGGGGAGAAGAAGTATTTGATACACTGCCGATTTTGCAGGTTTTCCTACTTACAAAGCATGTAGAGGTCTGTCATTTTATCATAGGTACACTTCAACTGTGAGAGATGGAATCTAAAACAAAACTCCAGAAAATCACATTGTATGATTTTAAGTAATTAATTTGCATTTTATTGGCTGACATAAGTTTTGATATATCAGAAAAGCAGAACTTAATATTTGGTACAGAAACCTTTGTTTGCAATTACAGAGATCATACGTTTCCTGTAGTTCTTGAACAGGTTTGCACACACTGCAGCAGGGATTTTGGCCCACTCCTCCATACAGACCTTCTCCAGATCCTTCAGGTTTCGGGGCTGTCGCTGGGAAATATGGACTTTCAGCTCCCTCCAAAGATTTTCTATTGGGTTCAGGTCTGTAGACTGGCTAGGCCACTCCAGGACCTTGAACTTGGGGTTGTACTCATCCTTCTTCTTCCTCCAAACACGGCGAGTGGAGTTTAGACCAAAAAGCTCTATTTTTGTCTCATCAGACCACATGACCTTCTCCCATTCCTCCTCTGGATCATCCAGATGGTCATAGGCAAAATTCAGACGGGCCTGGACATGCGCTAGCTTGAGCAGGGGGACCTTGCGTGCGCTGCAGGATTTTAATCCATGACGGCGTAGTGTGTTACTAATGGTTTTCTTTGAGACTGTGGTCCCAGCTCTCTTCAGGTCATTGACCAGGTCCTGCCGTGTAGTTCTGGGATGATCCCTCACCTTCCTCATGATCATTGATGCCCCACGAGGTGAGATCTTGCATGGAGCCCCAGACCGAGGGTGATTGACCGTCATCTTGAACTTCTTCCATTTTCTAATAATTGCGCCAACAGTTGTTGCCTTCTCACCAAGCTGCTTGCCTATTGTCCTGTAGCCCATCCCAGCCTTGTGCAGGTCTACAATCCCTGATGTCCTTACACAGCTCTCTGGTCTTGGCCATTGTGGAGAGGTTGGAGTCTGTTTGTTTGAGTGTGTGGACAGGTGTCTTTTATACAGGCAACGAGTTCAAACAGGTGCAGTTAATACAGGTAATGAGTGGAGAACAGGAGGGCTTCTTAAAGAAAAACTAACAGGTCTGTGAGAGCCGGAATTCTTACTGGTTGGTAGGTACAGTTGAAGTGTACCTATGATAAAAAATTACAGACCTCTACATGCTTTGTAAGTAGGACAACCTGCAAAATCGGCAGTGTATCAAATACTTGTTCTCCCCACTGTAGATGTGAAAAACAAACAAGCTAGAAAACCACCATAAGGAGGGAGAGAGTATTTTGGGAGATTGATCTCTGTCTGCATGGTGAACCTCTGTCATCATGGAGCCAAGATACAGTGGCATACCTCTGTCATCTCTGAGAATAACACTGAGATATGGTGGCATACCTCTGTCATCTCTGAGAATAACACTGATACATGGTGGCATACCTCTTTCATCTCTGAGAATAACACTGAGATATGGTGGCATACCTCTTTCATCTCTGAGAATAACACTGAGATATGGTGGCATACCTCTGTCATCACTGAGAATAACACTGATACATGGTGGCATACCTCTTTCATCTCTGAGAATAACACTGATACATAGTGGCATACCTCTTTCATCTCTGAGAATAACACTGAGATATGGTGGCATACCTCTGTAATCTCTGAGTAACACTGAGATATGGTGGCATACCTCAGTGATCTCTGAGTAACACTGAGATATGGTGGCATACCTCAGTGATCTCTGAGTAACACTGAGATATGGTGACATACCTCTGTAATCTCTGAGTAACACTGAGATATGGTGGCATACCTCTGTAATCTCTGAGTAACACCTAGATATGGTGGCATACCTCTGTAATCTCTGAGTAACACTGAGATATGGTGGCATACCTCTGTCACCTCTGAGAGTAACACTGAGATATGGTGACATACCTCTGTCACCGCTGAGAGTAACACTGAGATATGGTGACATACCTCTGTAATCTCTGAGTAACACTGAGATATGGTGGCATACCTTGGTGATCTCTGAGTAACACTGAGATATGGTGACATACCTCTGTAATCTCTGAGTAACACTGAGATACGCTGGCATACCTTGGTGATCTCTGAGTAACACTGAGATATGTTGGCATACCTCTGTCATCTCTGAGAGTAACACTGAGATATGGTGACATACCTCTGTCATCTCTGAGTAACACTGAGATATGGTGGCATACCTCTGTCATCTCTGAGTAACACTGAGATATGGTGGCATACCTCAGTGATCTCTGAGTAACACTGAGATATGGTGGGATACCTCTGTCATCTCTGAGTAACACTGAGATATGGAGGCATACCTCAGTGATCTCTGAGTAACACTGAGATATGGTGGCATACCTCAGTGATCTCTGAGTAACACTGAGATATGGTGGCATACCTCAGTGATCTCTGAGTAACACCTAGATATGGTGGCATACCTCTGTCACCTCTGAGAGTAACACTGAGATATGGTGACATACCTCTGTCACCGCTGAGAGTAACACTGAGATATGGTGACATACCTCTGTAATCTCTGAGTAACACTGAGATATGGTGGCATACCTTGGTGATCTCTGAGTAACACTGAGATATGGTGACATACCTCTGTAATCTCTGAGTAACACTGAGATACGCTTGCATACCTTGGTGATCTCTGAGAAACACTGAGATATGTTGGCATACCTCTGTCATCTCTGAGAGTAACACAGAGATATGGTGACATACCTCTGTCATCTCTGCGTAACACTGAGATATGGTGGCATACCTCTGTCATCTCTGAGTAACACTGAGATATGGTGGCATACCTCAGTGATCTCTGAGTAACACTGAGATATGGTGGGATACCTCTGTCATCTCTGAGTAACACTGAGATATGGAGGCATGCCTCTGTCATCTCTGAGTAACACTGAGATATGGAGGCATACCTCAGTGATCTCTGAGTAACATTGAGATATGGTGCATACCTCAGTGATCTCTGAGTAACACTGAGATATGGTGGCCTACCTCAGTGATCTCTGAGTAACACTGAGATATGGTGGCATACCTATGTCTTCTCTGAGTAACACTGAGATATGGTGGCATACCTCTGTCATCTCTGAGTAACACTGAGATATGGTGGCATACCTCAGTAATATCTGAGTAACACTGAGATATGGTGACATACCTCTGTAATCTCTGGGTAACACTGAGATATGGTGTTATACCTCTGTCATCTCTGAGTAACACTGAGATATGGTGGCATACCTCAGTAATATCTGAGTAACACTGAGATATGGTGGCATACCTCAGTGATCTCTGAGTAACACTGAGATATGGTGGCATACCTCTGTCATCTCTGAGTAACACTGAGATATGGTGGCATACCTCAGTGATCTCTGAGTAACACTGAGATATGGTGGCATACCTCTGTAATCTCTGAGTAACACTGAGATATGGTGGCATACCTCTGTAATATCTGAGTAACACTGAGATATGGTGGCATACCTCAGTGATCTCTGAGTAACACTGAGATATGGTGGCATACATCTGTCATCTCTGAGAGTAACACTGAGATATGGTGACATTCCTCTGTAATCTCTGAGTAACACTGAGATATGGTGGCATACCTCTGTAATCTCTGAGTAACAAAGATATATGGTGGCATACCTCTGTCATCTCTGAGTAACAAAGATATATGGTGGCATACCTCTGTCATCTCTGAGTAACACTGAGATATGGTGGCACACCTCTGTAATCTCTGAGTAACAAAGATATATGGTGGCATACCTCTGTCTTCTCTGAGTAACACTGAGATATGATGGCATACCTCAGTGATCTCTGAGTAACATTGAGATATGGTGCATACCTCAGTGATCTTTGAGTAACACTGAGATATGGTGGCACACCTCAGTGATCTCTGAGTAACACTGAGATATGGTGGCATACCTCTGTCATCTCTGAGTAACACTGAGATATGGTGGCATTCCTCTGTCATCTCTGAGTAACACTGAGATATGGTGGCATACCTCTGTCATCGCTGAGTAACACTGAGATATGGTGGCATACCTCTGTCATCTCTGAGTAACACTGAGATATGGTGGCATACCTCTGTCATCGCTGAGTAACACTGAGATATGGTGGCATACCTCTGTCATCTCTGAGTAACACTGAGATATGGTGGCATACCTCTGTCATCTCTGAGTAACACTGAGATATGGTGGCATACTCTGTCATCGCTGGTAACACTGAGATATGGTTGGCATAACCTCTGTCATCTCTGAGTAACACTGAGATATGGTGATACCTCTGTCATCTCTGAGTAACACTGAGATATGGTGGACATACCTCTGGCATCTCTGAGTAACACTGAGTATATGTGACTTACCTCTGTCACTTGAGTAACACTGAGATATGGTGGCATACCTCTGTCATCTCTGAGTAACACTGAGATATGGTGGCATACCTCTGTCACCTGAGTAACACTGGATATGGTGGCATACCTCTGTCATCTGCAGATAACACTGAGATATGGTGACATACCTCTGTCATCTCTGATAACACTGAGATATGGTGGATACCTCTGTCATCTCTGAGTAACACTGAGATATGGGGCATACCTCATGCTCTGAGTAACATTGAGATATGGTGCATCACCTCAGTGATCTCTGAGTAACACTGAGATATGGTGGGATACATCTGTCATCTCTAGTAACACTGAGATATGGAGCATACCTCTGATCTCTGAGTAACCATTGAGATATGGTGCATACCTCAGTGATCTCTGATTACACACTGAGATATGATGGCATACCTCAGTGATCTCTGAGTAACATTGAGATATGGTGGCATACCTCAGTGATCTTTTGAGTAACACTGAGATATGTGGGCACACCTCAGTGATTCCTGAGTAACTGAGATATGGTGGCATACCTCTGTCATCTCTGAGTAACACTGAGATATGGTGGCATCACTCTGTCATCTCTGAGTAACACTGAGATATGGTGGCATACCTCTGTCATCGCTGAGTAACACTGAGATATGGGGGCATACCTCTGTCATCTCTGAGTAACACGAGATATGGTGGCATACCTCTGTCATCTCTGAGTAACACTGAGATATGGTGGCATACCTCTGTCATCCTGAGTAACACTGAGATATGGGTGGCATACCTCTGTCATCTCTGAGTAACACTGAGATATGGTGGCATACCTCTGTCATCTCTGAGTAACACTGAGATATGGTGACATACCTCTGTCATCTCTGAGTAACACTGAGATATGGTGGCATACCTCTGTCATCTCTGAGTAACACTGAGATATGGTGAACCTCTGTCATCTTGAGTAACCATGGATATGGTGGCATACCTCTGTCATCTCTCTGAGTAACACTGAGATATGGTGGTCATACCTCTGTCATCCTGAGTAACACTGATATATGGTGGCATACCTCTGTCATCCTGAGTAACACTGGGATATGGTGGCATACCTCTGTCATCCTGAGTAACACTGAGATATGTGGCATACCTCTTCATCTCTGAGTACACTGAGATATGGTGGCATACCTCAGTGATCTCTGAGTAACACTGAGATATGGTGGCATACCTCTGTAATCTCTGTTAACACTGAGATATGGTGGCATACCTCTGTAATATCTGAGTAACACTGAATATGGTGGCATACCTCAGTGATCTCGTGAGTAACACTGAGATATGGTGGCATACATCTGTTATCTCTGAAGTAACACTGAGATATGGTGGACATTCCTCTGTATCTCTGAGTAACACTGAGATATGGTGGCATACCTCAGTGATCATCTGAGTAACACTGAGATATGGTGGCATACCTCTGTAATCTCTGAGTAACAAAGATATATGGTGGCATACCTCTGTCATCTCTGAGTAACACTGAGAATGGTGGCACACCTCTGTAATCTCTGAGTAACAATAGATATATGGTGGCATACCTCTGTCATCTCTGAGTAACACTGAGATATGATGGCATACCTCAGTGATCTTCGTGGAGTAACATTGAGATATGGTGCATACCTCAGTGATCTTTGAGTAACACTGAGATATGGTGGCAGACCTCAGTGATCTCTGAGTAACACTGAGATATGGTGGCATACCTCTGTCATCTCTGAGTAACACTGAGATATGGTGGCATTCCTATGTCATCTCTGAGTAACACTTAGATATGGTGACATACCTCTGTCATCTCTGAGTAACACTGAGATATGGTGGCATACCTCTGTCATCGCTGAGTAACACTGAGATATGGTGACATACCTCTGTCATCTCTGAGTAACACTGAGATATGATGGCATACCTCTGGCATCTCTGAGTAACACTGAGATATGGTGACTTACCTCTGTCATCTCTGAGTAACACTGAGATATGGTGGCATACCTCTGTCATCTCTGAGTAACACTGAGATATGGTGGCATACCTCTGTCATCGCTGAGTAACACTGAGATATGGTGGCATACCTCTGTCATCGCTGAGTAACACTGAGATATGGTGGCATACCTCTGTCATCGCTGAGTAACACTGAGATATGGTGGCATACCTCTGTCATCTCTGGGTAAACTGAGATATGGTGACATACCTCTGTAATCTCTGGGTAACACTGAGATATGGTGTTATACCTCTGTCATCTCTGAGTAACACTGAGATATGGTGGCATACCTCAGTAATATCTGAGTAACACTGGGATATGGTGGCATACCTCAGTGATCTCTGAGTAACACTGAGATATGGTGGCATACCTCTGTCATCTCTGAGTAACACTGAGATATGGTGGCATACCTCAGTGATCTCTGAGTAACACTGAGATATGGTGGCATACCTCTGTAATCTCTGAGTAACACTGAGATATGGTGGCATACCTCTGTAATATCTGAGTAACACTGAGATATGGTGGCATACCTCAGTGATCTCTGAGTAACACTGAGATATGGTGGCATACATCTGTTATCTCTGAGAGTAACACTGAGATATGGTGACATTCCTCTGTAATCTCTGAGTAACACTGAGATATGGTGGCATACCTCAGTGATCTCTGAGTAACACTGAGATATGGTGGCATACCTCTGTAATCTCTGAGTAACAAAGATATATGGTGGCATACCTCTGTCATCTCTGAGTAACACTGAGATATGGTGGCACACCTCTGTAATCTCTGAGTAACAAAGATATATGGTGGCATACCTCTGTCATCTCTGAGTAACACTGAGATATGATGGCATACCTCAGTGATCTCTGAGTAACATTGAGATATGGTGCATACCTCAGTGATCTTTGAGTAACACTGAGATATGGTGGCACACCTCAGTGATCTCTGAGTAACACTGAGATATGGTGGCATTCCTCTGGCATCTCTGAGTAACACTGAGATATGGTGACATACCTCTGTCATCTCTGAGTAACACTGAGATATGGTGGCATACCTCTGTCATCGCTGAGTAACACTGAGATATGGTGACATACCTCTGTCATCTCTGAATAACACTGAGATATGGTGGCATACCTCTGGCATCTCTGAGTAACACTGAGATATGGTGACTTACCTCTGTCATCTCTGAGTAACACTGAGATATGGTGGCATACCTCTGTCATCTCTGAGTAACACTGAGATATGGTGGCATACCTCTGTCATCGCTGAGTAACACTGAGATATGGTGGCATACCTCTGTCATCGCTGAGTAACACTGAGATATGGTGGCATACCTCTGTCATCGCTGAGTAACACTGAGATATGGTGGCATACCTCTGTCATCTCTGAGTAAACTGAGATATGGTGGCATACCTCTGTCATCACTGAGTAACACTGAGATATGGTGGCATACCTCTGTCATCTCTGAGTAACACTGAGATATGGTGGCATACCTCTGTCATCTTTGAGTAACACTGAGATATGGTGGCATACCTCTGTCATCTCTGAGTAACACTGAGATATGGTGGCATACCTCTGTCATCTCTGAGTAACACTGAGATATGGTGACATACCTCTGTCATCTCTGAGTAACACTGAGATATGGTGACATACCTCTGTCATCTCTGAGTAACACTGAGATATGGTGGCATACCTCTGTCATCGCTGAGTAACACTGAGATATGGTGACATACCTCTGTCATCTCTGAGTAACACTGAGATATGGTGGCATACCTCTGGCATCTCTGAGTAACACTGAGATATGGTGACTTACCTCTGTCATCTCTGAGTAACACTGAGATATGGTGGCATACCTCTGTCATCTCTGAGTAACACTGAGATATGGTGGCATACCTCTGTCATCGCTGAGTAACACTGAGATATGGTGGCATACCTCTGTCATCTCTGAGTAACACTGAGATATGGTGGCATACCTCTGTCATCTCTGAGTAACACTGAGATATGGTGGCATACCTCAGTGATCTCTGAGTAACACTGAGATATGTTGGCATACCTCTGTCATCTCTGAGAGTAACACTGAGATATGGTGACATACCTCTGTCATCTCTGAGTAACACTGAGATATGGTGGGATACCTCTGTCATCTCTGAGTAACACTGAGATATGGAGGCATACCTCAGTAAGCTCTGAGTAACATTGAGATATGGTGCATACCTCAGTGATCTCTGAGTAACACTGAGATATGGTGGGATACATCTGTCATCTCTGAGTAACACTGAGATATGGAAGCATACCTCAGTGATCTCTGAGTAACATTGAGATATGGTGCATACCTCAGTGATCTCTGAGTAACACTGAGATATGGTGGCATACCTCAGTGATCCCTGAGTAACACTGAGATATGTTGGCATACCTCTGTCATCTCTGAGAGTAACACTGAGATATGGTGACATACCTCTGTCATCTCTGAGTAACACTGAGATATGGTGGGATGCCTCTGTCATCTCTGAGTAACACTGAGATATGGAGGCATACCTCAGTGATCTCTGAGTAACATTGAGATATGGTGCATACCTCAGTGATCTCTGAGTAACACTGAGATATGGTGGAATACCTCAGTGATCTCTGAGTAACACTGAGATATGGTGGCATACCTATGTCTTCTCTGAGTAACACTGAGATATGGTGGCATACCTCTGTCATCTCTGAGTAACACTGAGATATGGTGGCATACCTCAGTAATATCTGAGTAACGCTGAGATATGGTGACATACCTCTGTAATCTCTGGGTAACACTGAGATATGGTGTTATACCTCTGTCATCTCTGAGTAACACTGAGATTTGGTGGCATACCTCAGTAATATCTGAGTAACACTGAGATATGGTGGCATACCTCAGTGATCTCGGAGTAACACTGAGATATGGTGGCATACCTCTGTCATCTCTGAGTAACACTGAGATATGGTGGCACACCTCAGTGATCTCTGAGTAACACTGAGATATGGTGGGATACATCTGTCATCTCTGAGTAACACTGAGATATGGAAGCATACCTCAGTGATCTCTGAGTAACATTGAGATATGGTGCATACCTCAGTGATCTCTGAGTAACACTGAGATACGGTGGCATACCTCAGTGATCCCTGAGTAACACTGAGATATGTTGGCATACCTCTGTCATCTCTGAGAGTAAAACTGAGATATGGTGACATACCTCTGTCATCTCTGAGTAACACTGAGATATGGTGGGATGCCTCTGTCATCTCTGAGTAACACTGAGATATGGAGGCATACCTCAGTGATCTCTGAGTAACATTGAGATATGGTGCATACCTCAGTGATCTCTGAGTAACACTGAGATATGGTGGAATACCTCAGTGATCTCTGAGTAACACTGAGATATGGTGGCATACCTATGTCTTCTCTGAGTAACACTGAGATATGGTGGCATACCTCTGTCATCTCTGAGTAACACTGAGATATGGTGGCATACCTCAGTAATATCTGAGTAACACTGAGATATGGTGACATACCTCTGTAATCTCTGGGTAACACTGAGATATGGTGTTATACCTCTGTCATCTCTGAGTAACACTGAGATATGGTGGCATACCTCAGTAATATCTGAGTAACACTGAGATATGGTGGCATACCTCAGTGATCTCGGAGTAACACTGAGATATGGTGGCATACCTCTGTCATCTCTGAGTAACACTGAGATATGGTGGCATACCTCAGTGATCTCTGAGTAACACTGAGATATGGTGGCATACCTCTGTAATCTCTGAGTAACACTGAGATATGGTGGCATACCTCTGTAATATCTGAGTAACACTGAGATATGGTGGCATACCTCAGTGATCTCTGAGTAACACTGAGATATGGTGGCATACATCTGTCATCTCTGAGAGTAACACTGAGATATGGTGGCATACCTCAGTGATCTCTGAGTAACACTGAGATATGGTGGCATACCTCTGTCATCTCTGAGTACCACTGAGATATGGTGGCACACCTCTGTAATCTCTGAGTAACACTGAGATATGGTGGCACACCTCAGTGATCTCTGAGTAACACTGAGATATGGTGGCATACCTCTGTCATCTCTGAGTAACACTGAGATATGGTGGCATACCTCTGTCATCTCTGAGTAACACTGAGATATGGTGGCATACCTGTGCCATCGCTGAGTAACACTGAGATATGGTGGCATACCTCTGTCATCTCTGAGTAACACTGAGATATGGTGGCATACCTCTGTCATCTCTGAGTAACACTGAGATATGGTGGCATACCTCTGTCATCGCTGAGTAACACTGAGATATGGTGGCATACCTCTGTCATCTCTGAGTAACACTGAGATATGGTGGCATACCTCTGTCATCACTGAGTAACACTGAGATATGGTGGCATACCTCTGTCATCGCTGAGTAACACTGAGATATGGTGGCATACCTCTGGCATCTCTGAGTAACACTGAGATATGGTGACTTACCTCTGTCATCTCTGAGTAACACTGAGATATGGTGGCATACCTCTGTCATCTCTGAGTAACACTGAGATATGGTGGCATACCTCTGTCATCGCTGAGTAACACTGAGATATGGTGGCATACCTCTGTCATCTCTGAGTAACACTGAGATATGGTGGCATACCTCTGTCATCTCTGAGTAACACTGAGATATGGTGGTATACCTCAGTGATCTCTGAGTAACACTGAGATATGTTGGCATACCTCAGTAAGCTCTGAGTAACATTGAGATATGGTGCATACCTCAGTGATCTCTGAGTAACACTGAGATATGGTGGGATACATCTGTCATCTCTGAGTAACACTGAGATATGGAAGCATACCTCAGTGATCTCTGAGTAACATTGAGATATGGTGCATACCTCAGTGATCTCTGAGTAACACTGAGATATGGTGGGATACATCTGTCATCTCTGAGTAACACTGAGATATGGAAGCATACCTCAGTGATCTCTGAGTAACATTGAGATATGGTGCATACCTCAGTGATCTCTGAGTAACACTGAGATATGGTGGCATACCTCAGTGATCCCTGAGTAACACTGAGATATGTTGGCATACCTCTGTCATCTCTGAGAGTAACACTGAGATATGGTGACATACCTCTGTCATCTCTGAGTAACACTGAGATATGGTGGGATGCCTCTGTCATCTCTGAGTAACACTGAGATATGGAGGCATACCTCAGTGATCTCTGAGTAACATTGAGATATGGTGCATACCTCAGTGATCTCTGAGTAACACTGAGATATGGTGGAATACCTCAGTGATCTCTGAGTAACACTGAGATATGGTGGCATACCTATGTCTTCTCTGAGTAACACTGAGATATGGTGGCATACCTCTGTCATCTCTGAGTAACACTGAGATATGGTGGCATACCTCAGTAATATCTGAGTAACACTGAGATATGGTGACATACCTCTGTAATCTCTGGGTAACACTGAGATATGGTGTTATACCTCTGTCATCTCTGAGTAACACTGAGATATGGTGGCATACCTCAGTAATATCTGAGTAACACTGAGATATGGTGGCATACCTCAGTGATCTCGGAGTAACACTGAGATATGGTGGCATACCTCTGTCATCTCTGAGTAACACTGAGATATGGTGGCACACCTCAGTGATCTCTGAGTAACACTGAGATATGGTGGGATACATCTGTCATCTCTGAGTAACACTGAGATATGGAAGCATACCTCAGTGATCTCTGAGTAACATTGAGATATGGTGCATACCTCAGTGATCTCTGAGTAACACTGAGATATGGTGGCATACCTCAGTGATCCCTGAGTAACACTGAGATATGTTGGCATACCTCTGTCATCTCTGAGAGTAAAACTGAGATATGGTGACATACCTCTGTCATCTCTGAGTAACACTGAGATATGGTGGGATGCCTCTGTCATCTCTGAGTAACACTGAGATATGGAGGCATACCTCAGTGATCTCTGAGTAACATTGAGATATGGTGCATACCTCAGTGATCTCTGAGTAACACTGAGATATGGTGGAATACCTCAGTGATCTCTGAGTAACACTGAGATATGGTGGCATACCTATGTCTTCTCTGAGTAACACTGAGATATGGTGGCATACCTCTGTCATCTCTGAGTAACACTGAGATATGGTGGCATACCTCAGTAATATCTGAGTAACACTGAGATATGGTGACATACCTCTGTAATCTCTGGGTAACACTGAGATATGGTGTTATACCTCTGTCATCTCTGAGTAACACTGAGATATGGTGGCATACCTCAGTAATATCTGAGTAACACTGAGATATGGTGGCATACCTCAGTGATCTCGGAGTAACACTGAGATATGGTGGCATACCTCTGTCATCTCTGAGTAACACTGAGATATGGTGGCATACCTCAGTGATCTCTGAGTAACACTGAGATATGGTGGCATACCTCTGTAATCTCTGAGTAACACTGAGATATGGTGGCATACCTCTGTAATATCTGAGTAACACTGAGATATGGTGGCATACCTCAGTGATCTCTGAGTAACACTGAGATATGGTGGCATACATCTGTCATCTCTGAGAGTAACACTGAGATATGGTGGCATACCTCAGTGATCTCTGAGTAACACTGAGATATGGTGGCATACCTCTGTCATCTCTGAGTACCACTGAGATATGGTGGCACACCTCTGTAATCTCTGAGTAACACTGAGATATGGTGGCACACCTCAGTGATCTCTGAGTAACACTGAGATATGGTGGCATACCTCTGTCATCTCTGAGTAACACTGAGATATGGTGGCATACCTCTGTCATCTCTGAGTAACACTGAGATATGGTGGCATACCTGTGTCATCGCTGAGTAACACTGAGATATGGTGGCATACCTCTGTCATCTCTGAGTAACACTGAGATATGGTGGCATACCTCTGTCATCTCTGAGTAACACTGAGATATGGTGGCATACCTCTGTCATCGCTGAGTAACACTGAGATATGGTGGCATACCTCTGTCATCTCTGAGTAACACTGAGATATGGTGGCATACCTCTGTCATCACTGAGTAACACTGAGATATGGTGGCATACCTCTGTCATCTCTGAGTAACACTGAGATATGGTGGCATACCTCTGTCATCTCTGAGTAACACTGAGATATGGTGGCATACCTCTGTCATCTCTGAGTAACACTGAGATATGGTGGCATACCTCTGTCATCTCTGAGTAACACTGAGATATGGTGACATACCTCTGTCATCTCTGAGTAAACTGAGATATGGTGACATACCTCTGTCATCTCTGAGTAACACTGAGATATGGTGGCATACCTCTGTCATCGCTGAGTAACACTGAGATATGGTGACATACCTCTGTCATCTCTGAGTAACACTGAGATATGGTGGCATACCTCTGGCATCTCTGAGTAACACTGAGATATGGTGACTTACCTCTGTCATCTCTGAGTAACACTGAGATATGGTGGCATACCTCTGTCATCTCTGAGTAACACTGAGATATGGTGGCATACCTCTGTCATCGCTGAGTAACACTGAGATATGGTGGCATACCTCTGTCATCGCTGAGTAACACTGAGATATGGTGGCATACCTCTGTCATCTCTGAGTAACACTGAGATATGGTGGCATACCTCTGTCATCTCTGAGTAACACTGAGATATGGTGGCATACCTCTGTCATCTCTGAGTAACACTGAGATATGGTGGCATACCTCAGTGATCTCTGAGTAACACTGAGATATGTTGGCATACCTCTGTCATCTCTGAGAGTAACACTGAGATATGGTGACATACCTCTGTCATCTCTGAGTAACACTGAGATATGGTGGGATACCTCTGTCATCTCTGAGTAACACTGAGATATGGAAGCATACCTCAGTGATCTCTGAGTAACATTGAGATATGGTGCATACCTCAGTGATCTCTGAGTAACACTGAGATATGGTGGCATACCTCAGTGATCTCTGAGTAACACCGAGATATGGTGGCATACCTATGTCTTCTCTGAGTAACACTGAGATATGGTGGCATACCTCAGTAATATCTGAGTAACACTGAGATATGGTGACTTACCTCTGTAATCTCTGGGTAACACTGAGATATGGTGTTATACCTCTGTCATCTCTGAGTAACACTGAGATATGGTGGCATACCTCTGGCATCTCTGAGTAACACTGAGATATGGTGACTTACCTCTGTCATCTCTGAGTAACACTGAGATATGGTGGCATACCTCTGTCATCTCTGAGTAACACTGAGATATGGTGGCATACCTCTGTCATCGCTGAGTAACACTGAGATATGGTGGCATACCTCTGTCATCTCTGAGTAACACTGAGATATGGTGGCATACCTCTGTCATCTCTGAGTAACACTGAGATATGGTGGCATACCTCAGTGATCTCTGAGTAACACTGAGATATGTTGGCATACCTCTGTCATCTCTGAGAGTAACACTGAGATATGGTGACATACCTCTGTCATCTCTGAGTAACACTGAGATATGGTGGGATACCTCTGTCATCTCTGAGTAACACTGAGATATGGAGGCATACCTCAGTAAGCTCTGAGTAACATTGAGATATGGTGCATACCTCAGTGATCTCTGAGTAACACTGAGATATGGTGGTATACATCTGTCATCTCTGAGTAACACTGAGATATGGAAGCATACCTCAGTGATCTCTGAGTAACATTGAGATATGGTGCATACCTCAGTGATCTCTGAGTAACACTGAGATATGGTGACATACCTCTGTAATCTCTGGGTAACACTGAGATATGGTGTTATACCTCTGTCATCTCTGAGTAACACTGAGATATGGTGGCATACCTCAGTGATCTCTGAGTAACACTGAGATATGTTGGCATACCTCTGTCATCTCTGAGTAACACTGAGATATGGTGACATACCTCTGTCATCTCTGAGTAACACTGAGATATGGTGGCATACCTCTGTCATCGCTGAGTAACACTGAGATATGGTGACATACCTCTGTAATCTCTGGGTAACACTGAGATATGGTGTTATACCTCTGTCATCTCTGAGTAACACTGAGATATGGTGGCATACCTCAGTGATCCCTGAGTAACACTGAGATATGTTGGCATACCTCTGTCATCTCTGAGAGTAACACTGAGATATGGTGACATACCTATGTCATCTCTGAGTAACACTGAGATATGGTGGGATGCCTATGTCATCTCTGAGTAACACTGAGATATGGAGACATACCTCTGTGATCTCTGAGTAACATTGAGATATGGTGCATACCTCAGTGAACTCTGAGTAACACTGAGATATGGTGGGATACCTCTGTCATCTCTGAGTAACACTGAGATATGGAGGCATACCTCAGTGATCTCTGAGTAACACTGAGATATGGTGGCCTACCTCAGTGATCTCTGAGTAACACTGAGATATGGTGGCATACCTATGTCTTCTCTGAGTAACACTGAGATATGGTGGCATACCTCTGTCATCTCTGAGTAACACTGAGATATGGTGGCATACCTATGTCTTCTCTGAGTAACACTGAGATATGGTGGCATACCTCTGTCATCTCTGAGTAACACTGAGATATGGTGGCATACCTCAGTAATATCTGAGTAACACTGAGATATGGTGACATACCTCTGTAATCTCTGGGTAACACTGAGATATGGTGTTATACCTCTGTCATCTCTGAGTAACACTGAGATATGGTGGCATACCTCAGTAATATCTGAGTAACACTGAGATATGGTGGCATACCTCAGTGATCTAGGAGTAACACTGAGATATGGTGGCATACCTCTGTCATCTCTGAGTAACACTGAGATATGGTGGCATACCTCAGTGATCTCTGAGTAACACTGAGATATGGTGGCATACCTCTGTAATCTCTGAGTAACACTGAGATATGGTGGCATACCTCTGTAATATCTGAGTAACACTGAGATATGGTGGCATACCTCAGTGATCTCTGAGTAACACTGAGATATGGTGGCATACATCTGTCATCTCTGAGAGTAACACTGAGATATGGTGGCATACCTCAGTGATCTCTGAGTAACACTGAGATATGGTGGCATACCTCTGTCATCTCTGAGTACCACTGAGATATGGTGGCACACCTCTGTCATCGCTGAGTAACACTGAGATATGGTGGCATACCTCTGTCATCTCTGAGTAACACTGAGATATGGTGGCATACCTCTGTCATCTCTGAGTAACACTGAGATATGGTGGCATACCTCTGTCATCTCTGAGTAACACTGAGATATGGTGGCATACCTCTGTCATCTCTGAGTAACACTGAGATATGGTGGCATACCTCTGTCATCTCTGAGTAACACTGAGATATGGTGGCATACCTCTGTCATCGCTGAGTAACACTGAGATATGGTGGCATACCTCTGTCATCTCTGAGTAACACTGAGATATGGTGGCATACCTCTGTCATCTCTGAGTAACACTGAGATATGGTGGCATACCTCTGTCATCGCTGAGTAACACTGAGATATGGTGGCATACCTCTGTCATCGCTGAGTAACACTGAGATATGGTGGCATACCTCTGTCATCTCTGAGTAACACTGAGATATGGTGGCATACCTCTGTCATCTCTGAGTAACACTGAGATATGGTGGCATACCTCTGTCATCTCTGAGTAACACTGAGATATGGTGGCATACCTCTGTCATCTCTGAGTAACACTGAGATATGGTGGCATACCTCTGTCATCTCTGAGTAACACTGAGATATGGTGGCATACCTCTGTCATCTCTGAGTAACACTGAGATATGGTGGCATACCTCTGTCATCGCTGAGTAACACTGAGATATGGTGGCAGAGAAGATAGAGCCTTTTAGAACTAAAATACATTAATTTGGTAGGCAGTAGAACAACATATAATAGCTGTCCACTGAGGGCATGGAGTGTATTTATCATCAACATATGGTTCAATTATGTTTTGTATTATAAATATTTGGAATGATTAACAATCTTTGATATTTTTCCTACATACAGTATGAGCATTTTTTTTTACACATGAATAATTTTTTGCCAAGTCACACTCAATCGTAACAAAAAAAACCCTGCAGTGCAAATATCTGTAAATTCAAAAGCTGTAGAGGGGGGGGGGGGGGGGGGTAGGACAGTATGGGAGAGTGATAAATTCCATCCAAGAATAAGCGTCTAAAAAGCTGCCATGTTTTATGAAACGCACTCATAAGCAACACTAAGTGAAATGCATTAAAGAGGTTGTGATTTGCCACAGAGGCAATTAATAAGGAAAATACATGCGTGGCTAATTTATTAACGTGCGCCTCTTGACATTCATTACCAGTGAGCCAGTGCTCCCTGTGCGACATTCACACACACACAACACACAAACACCCACTAACACGCACTAACACGCACAGTCAGACACAGACAAGGAATGGGCTTAGCTTGGCCTGAGTCTCGACAGGGATATGAGTGATAAACCCTCAGCCCCAGGCAGTTAAAGTGTCATTATAATTGATAGGCAGCCCAAAAGACAAACTGGCCACTGGCCAAATTACAGATTAGACATAGGATCCTCTTACTCAAAACTTTTAATGTTTTTTTTAAACAACCATTAATTTTGATGAGTCCTCCATCGCTGGCGTACAGGAGATGTAGAGACCATTTTCTGGACAGGTGGAAAACTTGCTGACGGAAGCTTAAAAGTAAAACATATTAGTTCTCTCACTCACTTAGTTCTCTCTTTACTATTTGGCTGACCAATAATTGCCCTCACCACTACCATTCAACACGTGACCAGTGAGATGCTGAGGGCAATTTTGATCCTACCTTCCTCATGATAGATAGGCCAACTGGATTTTAAAAAGGAAACACAGGGAAAGTGGTTGTTGGACTTCATGGATCTTCTAATAATTTATTCCATATTATCATTGATACACGTGCACAATGACATTCTCATCCCAAAACACAAATGAAATCTCTACTGTTATACGTACTCACAAACAAACACTCTCGCTTTCTCTGTCCCTCTCTCTGACACACACACACACACACACACACACACACACACACACACACACACACACACACACACACACACACACACACACACACACACACACACACACACATTGGTTTTGACCAAAAAATGTATTCCAATTCAAAATCCTATATTTCCTAACCCAAACCCTAACCCTAACCTTAATCCCCAACCCCAATTCTAACCCTAATTGTAGCCTTAACCCTAACCCCTAAGCCTAAAATAGCATTTCTTTCTTTGGGGACCGGCAGAAGGTCCCCACTTGTCAAATTGTCCTTGTTTTACTCTCCTTGGGGGGACTTTTGGAACCCAAAATGATATTAGTTAGACCACATGCACACATTCTACATTTCAGCTGTTGAAGCAGATTTGTTCAAAGCTGGACAAGCGGCGGCAGAGACGAACTGCTGACAGCTGTTGAGATAGCATCACCTCCCCGTCCCGTCCCGTCCCCTCTCTGTGTCCCACCCCCTGGAACCCCCTCACCCTGCCCTGTGCACTCCGTGAAACGGGGACACAGCCATTGTGTCATTACACAACTATGTCACCCTGATGGTCCTCTACATGTTTGACTAGTCTAGAGGCGGTAGTGGTACTCTATGGTTTCTCTATCTCCTGGTGTTTAGGTAGTTGGAGGCTATAGGCAGCCTCCAGCCCAGAGGACCAGTGGCTCAGTGTTCTAGTCTGAGGCTTCGTCCTAAATGGCACCCTATTCCCTACATAGTGCACTACTTTTGACCAGGGCCCATAGGGGACACATCCTGTGTGACACAGACTGTGGGTCTGGTTGTGGTTCCATACTGCAGCCCATGTAAAACAAGAACATTGAGCTGTGGTTCCATGCTGTTCCATTTACTGTGTATTGTGCTCAGTTGACCGTGATATACTTTGATTCTTTAAGTATATTTGCACTGTGCATGTAGGCCTTTAAAGAGCGACAGCCTTTAAAAAGCAACTAATCCCTTTGTGGCATCGATATGTGTCAGAAACAGTTATTTTAGTGTCAAAATGTACTACAAAGTGTAAATAGGATAATTTTGGTCATGAAGTCAGTCTGGTCTAAAACAGAGTTTGGAACATCCATGCTTCACAATGGGTAAATGAAGGTTGGGTTTTGATTTGAAGATGTACATTTGCCCACTAACATGGGGTGAACAGCTGCGGTGATCGCTCTCTACCCAATAGCAGAGACAGTGAGACAGACCTGCCCAGCAGCCCGACTTTGTTTACATAAGACAACGCGTCACACATTTTGTTCACTTGAGAAATACTGCACCAAACACTTTAGTTAGATGTGAAATTGCACAACTACTGTAAAACATCCTCTGCAAATATGACAAAATTAATTACAGATTTCTTGAGATATCTAAGATTCATTCTAATTTTGAGGAAGTGAAATAGGCTTCCACATCTACAGTGTCTCATGGGGGACAAACATCAATAACGAAACTGTATCGGTCAGGTAACTCACCTCCAAGACGGAAATGTTGTTTTTCTAATGAGCAACAGAAAAACACACATGCCAATCGGCATGTTCAGTGGCTCTTTAAAGAGTGTGTTGGTGGAACACGGACAGAGAGAGCGAGAGAGAGAGAGAGAGAGAGAGAGAGAGAGAGCGAGAAAGAGAGAGAGAGAAGGAGAGAATGAGACAACAATAGCTAGAGGTATCTCACGGCCCGCGGGACTCACCGTCCTGTCCTGGAAAGCTTCAGAGCAGCGCTGAGTGCTTATAGGCTGTGGCACAGCCGTCCGCGTCCCAAACCTAAGCTGGGGTGTGTTCACTAGGAAACTAACAGAACCAAACGACACAAGCGGGGTAGAAGCTAGGTGGTGTACAGCTACAACCGGAAGTTACTTTTTCATAGCAGTTTAGGAGAAGCTCATTCATGAAGCTGGATTATCACTTCTGCGGTTTACCCATTGGACAGCACAGCACAGAGCAGCCTAGTACAAGATAGTGTGGTTGTCTGACTGTCTAGTGTGGTTGTCTCATCTAGCTACCTTAAGATGAATGCACTGTAAGTTGAATGAACTGAAAGTCACTCAGGATAAGAACGGCTGCTAAATGACTAAAATGCAAATGTGTTGTAAAAGATAGCACTGCCCAGTATAGTATTTTAGTGTGGCATTGACACATGTTCCCGAGGTCACTAGTCCCCTCATGAGGCTGAGCAGCGGAGAGCTGATGGAAGGTTTAAAAGCGGCACTCAGCTGCTTCCTGAGGCTCAGGGCACGGGCTTACTGAGGGGGGAGTACGGGGTAAGAGGAGGTAGGAGAACGCAGGAGGGACGCAAGAGGGGCAGTGGGGTAAGTGACCAAAATACCCCCCAGGATCAGGGCAGACTCTGGTTTCAGGGAGGACCTACCGGACCGCCTGCTCTGGCCTCTCTGGCAGTAAAGGCCACCATGCATGAAGCTGAGTCTTGCCCAGAAAAACTATTACTATGACTAGTACTATGACCACCAAACAATATGTCTCTGAAACAGTAGTGTCTAGGCTTACAGCAGCCAGTACTTACAGCATGGAAAAACAGTGGTTCTGAAATATTTCTTGTTGTAACAATTTTTTAAATCTGAATTCCTGTAGAAGCATGTCTATACAAGGACAGGCCCACGATCAATGATACAAGCTGATTTCTAGTCGTGTAATAAGACGCTCCACACAAGATGGATCGTTAACGCTTTGCTTGAAATGTAGCTACATCCTTTTAGCCTAGTTAATGATGTCATCACTGACACGATTTGACAAATTATTTCATAACTCGTTGTAGACTGCGGGAGGTTGTGACAAATTAACTAATCTAAGGCAATACATCTCAGTGCTAGAGGCTACAGACACCCTGGTTTGAATCCAGGCTGTATCACAACCGGCCGTGATTGAGAGTCCCATAGGGCGGCACACAATTGGACCAGTGTCTTCCCGGTTAGGCCGGTGTAAGCCGTCATTGTAAATAAGAATTTGTTCTTAACTGACTTGCCTAGTTAAATAAAGGTTAAATAAAACATTTACAACTGTTATGAAACAAAACAGAAATGTTACGGTACTTGAATTGTCGGCCAACCAATAAATGCACTTTTGTTAAATTTCAAGATTGATGTCTTCTCTCATTTGTGTCTGGAATTAGCGTGCAAGCTAAGCAACTTCAGCCTATTAGCTTAGGCGCTTGACTGCCGTTGTGAGTTGTGAGGTCAGAAAGCTCGGATCAACCCTACTCCTCGGCCAGAGCATCCAGTGGGCGCTCTGAACACTCCGAGAGGGAAGCGCTTTGAATTTACAAACGGACAATTTGAAAACGCTCTGCATTTAGGAACACCCAGAGTGCACTCTGACTGCACTCGGACACTAGTGAATTTACAAACACACCATTCATGTGGTGCTTATGCTCGCAATATTGCAATAGTGCAATGACTGTCTATTTGAGTATTAATGCATAGCTGATTGTTCTATTGTATGACAGTGTCACTCTGTCACATTCCTTGCAATATTCACAAGTCCAGCAGAAGGACAAATCTGAAACAGTACATTCTGACTCAATACCTTCACATTCACAGCAGACCCATCAAAGGGACATTGCAGTATCCATCTACTCTCCTACAGAGAGCAGCTTTCAGATCAGTTTACACAACTACACAGTCCTCCTCGCGAGCAAGTGCTGCATTGGAAACGTCTATCAGTATTCCACGTGCTCCTCGTATTGAAAATGTTGATAAAATGAAATGTTCGTCTCTCCCACTAGAACGTTGTAGATGCCCACCCCCTGTTCAGCCCATCATACCCATTTTCTCACCAACACGTCCCATTTAATCTGATGGCATATGTTCCAGCCAGGGTAATGTGGCAAGGAAATAATAAAAAAAACTGAAGCAAATCTTAGCAAAGGGAGACAAATAATATTAACAATAAAAGCAACATGAGATTTTTTTTCAGATAAATGCTCTGTGGGTTTTTACCTTTCCTGTTAGGAGATAAGCCCTGTGACAGCAGTGAGAGAGGCAGAGTTACATGCAGTACAGTACAGTAGCACTATAGGGAAGCCCAACCAGAGAGGACTGGCTCTAAAGCCGCAGAGGACCTCAGTATACATATGAATGCTATATCCACCAATTTTTCACATTTGTTTTTTCATCAGAAATGATTGCTTATGGGTAATTTCAAGTGTGTGTAAAATATTACTGTTCTCAGGTTTTTTATTAATAGATTTTAGAATCAAAAAATTGTTTCTTGCTAAACGCTATATATCAAATCAAATGAAATTGTATTTGTCACATACAACAGGTACAACCTTACAGTGAAATGCTTAATTACAAGCCCTTAACCAACAATGACGTTTTAAGAAAATACATTTAAAAAAGTAAGAGGTAAAAATAACAAATAATTAAAGAGCAGCAGTAAAATAACAATAACGGGGCTATATACGAGGGTACCGGTACAGAGTCAATGAGCGGGGGCACCGGCGTCGAGGTAATTGAGGTAATATGTACATGTATGTAGAGTTATTAAAGGGACTATGCATAGATAATAGCAGAGAGTAGCATCAGTGTAGAGGAGGAGGGGGACAATTCAAATAGTCTGGGTAGCCATTTGATTAGATGTTCAGGAGTCTTATGGCTTGGGGGTAGAAGCTGTTTAGAAGCCTCTTGGACCTAGACTTGGCACTCCGGTCAGCGTGGCAGATGTGTTGTTACCTACCCTTACCACCTGGGGGCAATGAATGGAAGTCCAGGATCCAGTTGCAGAGGGAGGTGTTTAGTCCCAGGGTCCTTAGCATATTGATGAGCTTTCAGAGCACTATGGTGTTGAATGCTGAGCTGTAGTCAATGAATAGCATTCTCACATAGATGTTCCTTTTGTCCAGGTGGGAAATGTAGTGTGGAGTGCAATAGAGATTGCATCATCTGTGGATCTGTTGGGGTGGTATGCAAAATTGAGTGTTTCTATGGTTTCTGGGGGTGGTCTAGGGTTTCTGTGCTTCCCTTTGTAGTCTGTATTGGTTTGCAAGCCCTGCCACATCCAACGAATGTCAGAGCCGGTGTAGTACGATTCGATCTTTATCTGTATTGACTCTTTGCCTGCTTTATTGTTCATCGGAGGGCATAGCGGGATTTCTTATAAGCTTCCGGGTTAGAGTCCCGCTCCTTGAAAGCGGCAGCTCTACCCTTTAGCTAAGTGCGAATGCTGCCTGTAGTCCATGGCTTCTGGTTGGGGTATGTACGTACAGTCACTGTGGGGACAATGTCATCGATACACTTATTGATGAAGCCAGTGACTGATGTGGTGTACTCCTCAATGCCATCGGAAGAATCCCAGAACATATTCTCTGCTAGCAAAACAGTCCTGTAGTTTAGCATCTGCTTCATCTGACCACTTTTGTATAGACTAAGTCACTGGTGCTTCTTGCTTGAATGTTTTACTTGTAAGCAGGAATCAGGAGGATATAATTATGGTCAGATTTGCCAAAGGAAGGGCAAGGGAGAGCTTTGTATGCATCTCTGTGTGTGGAGTAAAGGTGGTCTAAAGTTTTTCCCTCTAGTTGCACATTTAACATGCTGATAGAAATTAGGCAAAACTGATTTAAGTTTCCCTGCATTAAGGTCCCCGGCCACTAGGAGAGCCGCCTCTGGATGAGCGTTTTCCTGTTTGCATATGGCGGTATACAGCACATTGAGTGCGGTTTTAGTGCCAGCATCGGTCTGTGGTGGTATGTAGACAGCTACAAAAAATACAGATGATAACTCTCTTGGTAGATAGTGTGGGATACTTATCATGAGTGTGGGATCATAGTGTGGGATGGCTTATCATGAGATACTTTACCTCAGGCGAGCTAAACCTCGAGACTTCCATAGATATCGTGCACCAGCTGTAGTTTATAAATATACACAGGCCGCCGCCCTGTGTCTTACCAGATGCAGCTGTTATATCCTGCCGATAGAGTGTATGTTATTAATGTTATCGTTCAGCTACGTCTCGGTGAAACAGAAGATATTACACTTTTTAATGTCCCATTCGTAGGATATACAGTACGTGCTTTCAGTTCGTCCCATTTATTTTCCAGCGATTGAACGTTGGCTAACAGTGCCACTCGTCGCCTGATCCTCACAAGGCACCCCGATCTCTTTCCGTGAAGTCTCAGTTTCTTTCTCCAGCGAATGACAGGGATGAGGGCCTGTTCGGGTGTTTGGAGTATATCCTTCCCGTCCGACTCATTAAATAAAAATGATTTGTCCAATTCAAGGTGAGTAATCGCTGTTCTGATGTCCAGAAGCTCTTTTCGGTCATAAGAGACGGTAGCAGCAACATTATGTACAAAATAGGTTACAAACAACGCAAAAAAACAAACAAAATAGCACGGTTGGTTAGGAGCCGATAAGACGGCAGCCATCCTCTCCGGCGCCATCTTCTTCAATACATTGTTTAGCTGGAATGAATGTTGGTATCCTGCGTATTTGACTCTGATATGTGATTTTCTCACCTAACTATCTTAAGATGAGTGAACTAACTGTAAATCGTTCTCAATAAGAGGATCTGCTAAATGACTAAAATGTAAAATGTAAATGTTTTACATACAGATCTCATATTACTGTATTGAATTATTGTTATCTAGCGGGACTTGTTGTTGTGAGTCTACCCCATTTCTCCCCATTACCCAGTAGGCCCTGGGAGACTTTAGGGAACACTGGGTAGGCTACCTGAGGATGTCTGTGGAGGAAATATGGGAAGGTGATCATTGAAGGAGCTCTGTGAAGGAAATATGGGAAGGAGATCTGAGTAGGAGATTTGTGAAGGAGAAGCAGCTCTCTCTCTGTGAAGGTCATTGGAAACATGATGAGCTGACCTTGTAGGACTGCCTGGCTGCTGACACATTTAGACATGGCACACAGTTTAGAGTCCTCATTTCACTCGCCCCCCTTCATCCTCTACCCCTCTGTCTGTTTCTCTGGGGAGAGGGTAATAGATGGCTTTGTCTTGGGGCTTTGGTGACCATGCTGGGTGTATGTGTATCCATATCAAAGAGAAGACAAGTTATTCCATCGCACACAAATTAGTTTGGATTAAAATAGATTTTGGTTTGATTTATCTCCTTTACTTTTTTTATAAATCTCACTATCCAGCCTAAGACTCGACTGTGTTTGCAAAATAATTAATGAAAGTATGAACAGAATTGATGTTTTAAGTTCTTATGTACAATGTCTTATTCAAAGATATGGCAAGTTAAGCACATATCTGAGCTTCCAAAGTTCAGAGCTCTTTCTCAAAGGGTATGTCTGTGTACAGGCATAATCTTTGAGAACAAAAATGGAACCTATTTCACACAGCTCTTAATGAGAGGATGTGATCTTTGTTTGTAAAGATGAACCAGGTTCTCTCTCTAGTTTTAGGGTTTATCTCAGTCCACTTCTGACAATGGGTGATGATGGTAAATGGAGTAGGCTCCAAGTTATCAGACAGTGAAGCGAGACAAAACAAATGAGTCTGAAGCCTCCGTGGCCATTCACAGGCAGAGTACAGCGAGACTAATTCAATGAATACCCTGATTATCTGCTCAAATTAAGAGCATTAATTATCATTACCGCATGGCTGTCGCAAACATTGGCATCAGAGACAGAGTATGCTGCTATGCGATAGCAATATATCTCCAGGATATTGGATAGTTTCTTAGATACTTAGATGACTTTCTTACGTTATAAATTGGTTTCTAAATTATTCTGACTCATGATTTCTTGTCTACAGTAAAAAAAAAAAGGGGTCACCCCCAGAAACTGTGGCAGTGCTGAGAGAAAAAAAGAGGGCAAATGATAGAGAAAATAAAGTTGAGAGAGTGAGAAAAAGACATGGGGAGATTCTCAGAAATAAAAGTCAAAGAACAATTGATGATAAAAAAGAGATAAAGTGTGTATTTGGGGGGGTGGGTGAACAAGGAGAGAGAGCATGGTGGTAGGGATGGGGGGAAGCATACTGTATGTATTGAAGAGCCCCATTGTGTTTGCCCAGGGAGAAAACAGCCTAGCTAGCTAGCAAATAACTTTCTGAGCTCCATATATTTCTTAGAGCTTGGCGAGAGCTTGGTTGTCCTATAGTTTTTTGCATACAGTTTTCCCACAACTTGTCTGGGAATGGTGCAGGATATTTTTGAACATTCTCAGCACATTTAAAGGGAAACTTCACAGCTAGATGCTATTTGGGGTGTATTTTGAGTTTCAGACATAATATAATTACTTTATAATTTTCGCAATGGGAGAGTTCAGATTGAGCCTGATGTCTTATAAACAAAATGGAGTCATGTTTTGCAGAAATGATTGTGGCATTTGTGTTTTGCCGATTGCATGATCACGCTAGCAGGGAGTAGATATGGTTGTTCTTGTTCAATAGAGCCATTGAACTTGTCTGCCAGGACATCAAATCAAATCAAATCAAATATATTTATATAGCCCTTCTTACATCAGCTGATATCTCAAAGTGCTGTACAGGAACCCAGAATAAAACCCCAAACAGCAAGCAATGCAGGTGTAGAAGCACGGTGGCTAGGAAAAACTCCCTAGAAAGGCCAAAACCTAGGAAGAAACCTAGAGAGGAACCAGGCTATGAGGGGTGGCCAGTCCTCTTCTGGCTGTGCCGGGTGGAGATTATAACAGAACATGGCCAAGATGTTCAAATGTTCATAAATGACCAGCATGGTCAAATAATAATAATCACAGTAGTTGTCGAGGGTGCAGCAAGTCAGCACCTCAGGAGTAAATGTCAGTTGGCTTTTCATAGCCGATCATTAAGAGTATCTCTACCACTCCTGCTGTCTCTAGAGAGTTGAAAACAGCAGGTCTGGGACAGGTAGCACGTCCGGTGAACAGGTCAGGGTTCCATAGCCGCAGGCAGAACAGTTGAAACTGGAGCAGCAGCACGGCCAGGTGGACTGGGGACAGCAAGGAGTCATCATGCCAGGTAGTCCTGAGGCATGGTCCTAGGGCTCAGGTCCTCCGAGAGAGAGAAAGAAAGAGAGATTTAGAGAGAGCATACTTAAATTTACACAGGACACCGGATAAGACAGGAGAAGTTCTCCAGATATAACAAACTGACCCTAGCCCCCCGACACATAAACTACTGCAGCATAAATACTGGAGGCTGAGACAGGAGGGGTCAGGAGACACTGTGGCCCCATCCGATGATACCCCCGGACAGGGCCAAACAGGAAGGATATAACCCCACCCACTTTGCCAAAGCACAGCCCCCACACCACTAGAGGGATATCTTCAACCATCAACTTACCATCCTGAGACAAGGCCGAGTATAGCCCACAAAGAGCTCCGCCACGGCACAACCCAAGGGGGGGCGCCAACCTAGACAGGAAGATCACGTCAGTGACTCAACCCACTCAAGTGACACACCCCTCCTTGGGACGGCATGAAAGAGCACCAGTAAGCCAGTGACTCAGCCCCTGTAATAGGGTTAGAGGCAGAGAATCCCAGTGGAGAGAGGGGATCCGGCCAGGCAGAGACAGCAAGGGCAGTTCGTTGCTCCAGAGCCTTTCCGTTCACCTTCACACTCCTGGGTCAGACTACACTCAATCATATGACCCACTGAAGAGATGAGTCTTCAGTAAAGACTTAAATGTTTGAGACCGAGTCTGCGTCTCTCACATGGGTAGGCAGACCACTCCATAAAAATGGAGCTCTATAGGAGAAAGCCCTGCCTCCAGCTGTTTGCTTAGAAATTCTAGGGACAATTAGGAGGCCTGCGTCTTGTGACCGTAGCGTACGTGTAGGTATGTACGGCAGGACCAAATCGGAAAGATAGGTAGGAGCAAGCCCATGTAATGCTTTGTAGGTTAGCAGTAAAACCTTGAAATCAGCCCTTGCCTTAACAGGAAGCCAGTGTAGGGAGGCTAGCACTGGATAATATAATTTTTTGGGGGTTCTAGTCAGGATTCTAGCAGCCGTATTTAGCACTAACTGAAGTTTATTTAGTGCTTTACCAGATGCAGACGCCATTAAAAGGTCATTTACCACCTTCACACGTGCAGTCTCAGTGCTATGATGGGGTCTAAAACCAGACTGAAGCATTTCGTATACATTGTTTGTCTTCAGGAAGGCAGTGAGTTGCTGCGCAAAAGCTTTTTTTTTTTTTTTGAGAGGAATGGAAGATTCGATATAGGCCGATAGTTTATTATATTTTTTGGGTCAAGGTTTGGCTTTTTCAAGAGAGGCTTTATTACTGCCACTTTTAGTGAGTTTGGTACACATCCGGTGGATAGAGAGACGTTTATTATGTTCAACATAGGAGGGCCAAGCACAGGAAGCAGCTCTTTCAGTAGTTTAGTTGGAATAGTGTCCAGTATGCAGCTAGAAGGATTAGAGGCCATGATTATTTTCATCATTGTGTCAAGAGATATAGTACTAAAACACTTGAGTGTCTCTCTTGGTCCTAGGTCCTGGCAGAGTTGTGCAGACTCAGGACAACTGAGCTTTGGAGGAATACGCAGTTTTAAAGAGGAGTCCGTAATATGCTTTCTAATGATCATGATCTTTTCCTCAAAGAAGTTCATGAATTTATTACTGCTGAAGTGAAAGCCATCCTCACTTGGGGAATGCTGCTTTTTAGTTAGCTTTGCGACAGTATCAAAAATAAATTTCGGATTGTTCTTATTTTCCTCAATTAAGTTGGAAAAATAGGATGATCGAGCAGCAGTGAGCGCTCTTCGATACTACACGGTACTGTCTTTCCAAGCTAGTAGGAAGACTTCCAGTTTGGTGGAGCGGACATTGCAGGATATCTAAGTTGACTAATTTTCCCTGGCTTTGTAAAGACTACAGTCTGGTGGGAGCCTTTACTTCCTTGTTCCCACCCTCGAAGACAGACTTTTCGAAATGGGGGCAGTACTAGTTTACAGGTTCACCGAAGCTATGTTACCGTGCACTGTCTATCTGAGAATGCTAAATAAATAGCTGCTTCTGATGATTTCTATTTCCAAGAAGAGTTGGATAATTAATTTTAAAAAAATGTTATTTTACATAGGAACATACAGCCCTATTGACTTGAGCTGGAATACACTGAAAAGGAGTTAAGACAGCAAGAGACCAGCAAGCAGCGGCGGCAGCCTAGACCAGCTGGACCAGGACTCAGGAGGGCAAATGAGTAAGTTGTTTTGCTGTCGATAGCTATCTAGCAATATAAGGTCTCTTTTTACACGAGGCAGTGTTGTTCAGTACAGAAGAATTTTGTGATTGATTTGGCCATAACGGGGCTTGCTAGTACCACTACAACTAAGCTAACCAAGCTAGCCAAGTAGCTAGCTGTGTTTGGTATACATTAAATGTATTGTAGTCTAACATTATAGCTAGCTAGCTAGCTAACTAGCCTAGCTAGTCTCAGTGCCTCTTATTCCGAGCAAAACTGGATAAATGTTTTGAGATGATGGCGGAGAGTAATAACACATTCAAAACAACTGGGAACTCGAAAATCTCAGACTTCCAACTTCAGTGCATTCAGTTTGAACAGTCATCAAACTCTGAATTTCAAATCAGAAAATGTGGAATCTTTCTAGACCTCCGACTTTCTGACTTGAAGATCACCAATGTCATGATTTGAGCTCGTTCAACCAGTTAGCAAGTGGGACATTTCCGAGTTTAAGAGTTCTGACTAGCATGTGAACGCGGTAAACACCTGTGTGTTTTAGCTAGCTAGCTAGCTAACGTGTATCTCATATTGAGATGAGATGTCTCATATTCTACACCATGCTGCTACAGTAGGAATACAGACGGTACACAACGATTACCCATGAATGTGTAAAAGCGTTTTCGTCTTTCTCTCACAGACAATACCGCTTGGATACAAAGAAGTTGATGACTCTCAAGAGGAGATGTGAAAGGTCCCATAACAACAATCTCCCCTTGTATCAAAGTTACTCCGAACACCTCACTGCACCACCCAAACAAACTATATGTAAGTATTCCCTTTGTAGAACTGTAGTATTTACTATAAGTTTAAACTCACCTCGGTCTCCAGAGCAAATATACTTTGTCTTGAATACAAGCTACTTATTTGCTATATTTGCAGACTAATCTTCTGTTTTATGAAAACATGTTACCTTGCCAACAAATTCAAGTTTAAATGATAAACCTACTCCCTGCATCATTTGTTTTAGCCGTGAGACTAAAGATAGTTTATCCAAATACATTTAATGAATATCACAATGAATTTATCAAGAAGTTGAGGGTCAACACTTTATTGGTTTCTGGTGCAGCTGGAATCATTTAGGCACTTGTCAGTACTCTTGTAAAAAAGGATTATATAAAACATTTGATCAAACTCCATTATATACATATCTACTGTACAAGAGCTAGCAATATCTATATCACAATGCAGTTGTGAGCATACTAGGCATTCTATATTATACTACAACATCACTCTAACTGTCACGCCCTGACCTTAGAGATCTTTTTTATGTCTCTATTTTGGTTTGGTCAGGGCGTGAGTTGGTGTGGGTATTCTGTGTTCTATGTTTTGTAGTTCTATATTTTGGCCGGGTAGGGTTCTCAATCAGGGACAGCTGTCTATCGTTGTCTCTGATTGAGAACCATACTTAGGCTGCCCTTTTTCCCACCTGTGTTTGTGGGAAGTTGACTTTGTATAGGGCACATAGCCTTTAGCTTCACGGGTTGTTTTTGTAGTGTTTATTGTTTTGTTCGGAGTCATCTTTATTAATAAAAGGAAAATGTACGCTCACCACGCTGCACCTTGGTCCTCTTCTTTTAACGGCCGTGACAAAACTTCCCACCAACAACGGACCAAGCAGCGTGGTAAGGAGGAGCAGCGTGTCCAGGATTCATGGACTTGGGAGGAGATCCTGGACGGTAAGGGACCCTGGAGGCAGGCTGGGGAGTATCGCCGTCCACGGGAGGAACTGGAGGCAGCAAGAGCAGAGCGGCAGCGTTACGAAGGGGCACGGCTAGCAAGGAAGCCCGAGAGGCAGCTCCCCCCAAAAATGTTGCTGGGGCACACGGGGAGTGTGGCTGAGTCAGGTAGGAGACCTGAGCCAACTCCCCGTGCTTACCGTGGCGAGCGTCATACTGGTCAGGCACCGTGTTATGCGGTGGAGCGCACGGTGTCTCCAGTGCGCTTGCACAGCCCGGTGCGCTACCTTCCAACTCCCCGAATCGGCAGGGCTAGAGTGGGCATCCAGCCAGGTCAGAGGGTGCCGGCTCAGCGCATCTGGCCGCCAGTACGTCTCTACGGCCCAGGATATCCTGCGCCGGCTCTGTGCACTGTGTCTCCGGTGCGTCTGCACAGCCCAGTGTGTCCTGTGCCAGCGCCTCACATCTGCAGGGCGAAAATAACCATCCAGCCAGGAGAGGGTTGTGCAGGTTCTACGCTCAAGACCTCCAGTGCGCTTCCACGGCCCAGTGTATCCTGTGCCTGTCCCCAGAAGGACAGGGCCTCATGTATGTCTCTCCAGCCTGGTGAGTCCTGTGCCTGCGCCTAGAACTAATCCTGCTGTATGTCTCCCCAGCCTGGTGAGCCCTGTGGCAGCTCAACGTATCAGACTGCCCATACGTCTCCTACCTCCAGTGATGATCCATGGCACGAAGCCTCCAGTGATGATCCATGGCAAGAAGCCTCCAGTGATGATCCATGGCACGAAGCCTCCAGTGATGATCCATGGCACGAAGCCTCCAGTGATGATCCATGGCACGAAGCCTCCAGTAATGATCCATGGCACGAAGCCTCCAGTGATGATCCATGGCAAGAAGCCTCCAGTGATGATCCATGGGGTGCCCAGTCCGGGGCCCGCAACGAGGGTGCCCAGTCTGGGGCCCGCAACAAGTGTGCTCAGTCTGGGGCCCGCAACGAGGGTGCCCAGTCCGGGGCCCGCAACGAGGGTGCCCAGTTCGGGGCCCGCTACGTGGATCCCCATTTGAGAACCATACTTAGGCTGCCATTTTCCCACCTGTGTTTGTGGGAAGTTGACTTTCTACTGGTGAAACGCTGATATTTGAGTGTAGTGAGGAAATGCAACATTTTTATGACACATATATGTTATTAATAACATACTAATGGACATACAGTGGGGAGAACAAGTATTTGATACACTGCCGATTTTGCAGGTTTTCCTACTTACAAAGCATGTAGAGGTCTGTCATTTTTATCATAGATACACTTCAACTGTGAGAGATGGAATCTAAAACAAAAATCCAGAAAATCACATTGTATGATTTTTAAGTAATTCATTTGCATTTTATTGCATGACATAAGTATTTGATCACCTACCAACCAGTAAGAATTCCGGCTCTCACAGACCTAAGTTTTTCTTTAAGAAGCCCTCCTGCTCTCCACTCATTACCTGTATTAACTGCAACTGTTTGAACTCGTTACCTGTATAAAAGACACCTGTCCACACACTCAGTCAAACAGACTCCAACCTCTCCACAATGGCCAAGACCAGAGAGCTGTGTAAGGACATCAGGGATAAAATTGTAGACCTGCACAAGGCTGGGATGGGCTACAGGACAATAGGCAAGCAGCTTGGTGAGAAGGCAACAACTGTTGGTGCAATTATTAGAAAATGGAAGAAGTTCAAGTTTACGGTCAATCACCCTCGGTCTGGGGCTCCATGCAAGATCTCACCTCGTGGGGCATCAATGATTACATGTACATTTAAGTCATTTAGCAGACGCTCTTATCCAGAGCGACTTACATTTTTAACATTTATTTAACTAGGCAAGTCAGTTAAGAACAAACTCTTATTTTCAATGACGGCCTAGGAACAGTGGGTTAACTGCCTTGTTCAGGGGCAGAACGACAGATTTGTACCTTGTCAGCTCGGGGATTTGAACTTGCAACCTTTCGGTTACTAGCACAACGCTCTAACCACTAGGCTACCCTGCCGCCCCGTTATGATCATGAGGAAGGTAAGGGATAAGCCCAGAACTACACGGCAGGACCTGGTCAATGACCTGAAGAGAGCTGGGACCACAGTCTCAAAGAAAACCATTAGTAACACACTACGCCGTCATGGATTAAAATCCTGCAGCGCACACAAAGTCCCCCTGCTCAAGCCAGCGCATGTCCAGGCCAGTCTGAAGTTTGCCAATGACCATCTGGATGATCCAGAGGAGGAATGGGAGAAGGTCATGTGGTCTGATGAGACAAAAATAGAGCTTTTTGGTCTAAACTCCACTCGCCGTGTTTGGAGGAAGAAGAAGGATGAGTACAACCCCAAGAACACCATCCCAACCGTGAAGCATGGAGGTGGAAACATAATTCTTTGGGGATGCTTTTCTGCAAAGGGGACAGGACGACTGCACCGTATTGAGGGGAGGATGGATGGGGCCATGTATCGTGAGATCTTGGCCAACAACCTCCTTCCCTCAGTAAGAGCATTGAAGATGGGTCGTGGCTGGGTCTTCCAGCATGACAACGACCCGAAACACACAGCCAGGGCAACTAAGGAGTGGCTCCGTAAGAAGCATCTCAAGGTCCTGGAGTGGCCTAGCCAGTCTCCAGACCTGAACCCAATAGAAAATCTTTGGAGGGAGCTGAAAGTCCGTATTGCCCAGCGACAGCCCCGAAACCTGAAGGATCTGGAGAAGGTCTGTATGGAGGAGTGGGCCAAAATCCCTGCTGCAGTGTGTGCAAACCTGTTCAAGAACTACAGGAAACGTATGATCGCTGTAATTGCAAACAAAGGTTTCTGTACCAAATATTAAGTTCTGCTTTTCTGATGCATCAAATACTTGTCATGCAATAAAATGCAAATTAATTACTTAAAAATCATACAATGTGATTTTCTGGATTTTTGTTTTAGATTCCGTCTCTCACAGTTGAAGTGTACCTATGATAAAAAATTACAGACCTCTACATGGTTTGTAATTAGGAAAACCTGCAAAATCGGCAGTGTATCAAATACTTGTTCTCCCCACTGTATATACCGAAATAGAGCAGTGGTGACATTTCTGTTTAAGGAACTTAGTATTTTCTTGGTATTTCATTACTTCAACATAATCTTTCCTAAAAGTTCAAACATGGTTACATTTAATTACATTTTTGGTAATGTTCTAGGACTGTTCTCCAACTGGTTTGACATTGGGAATGTTCTCAAATACACTATATGTACAAAAGTATGTGGACACACATTCAAATGAGTGGATTCGGCTATTTCAGTCACACCCGTTGCTGACAGCTGTATAAAATCGAGCACACAGCCATACAATCTCTATAGACAAATGTTGGCAGTAAAATGGACTTACTGAAGAGTTCAGTGAATTTCAACGTGGCACAATCATAAGATGCCACCTTTCCAACAAGTCAGTTAGTCACATTTCTGCCCTGCTAGAGCTGCCCCAGTCAACTGTAAGTGCTGTTATTGTGAAGTGGAAAGGTCTAGGAGCAACAATGGCTCAGCCGTGAAGTGGTAGGCTACACAAGCTCACAGAACGGGACCACCGAGTGCATGTAAAAATTGTCTGTCCTCGGTTGCAACACTCACTACCGGGTTCAAAACTGCCTCTGCAAGCAACGTCAGCACAAAAACTGTTCGTTGGGAGCTTCATGAAATGGGTTTCCATGGCTGAGTAGCTGCACACAAGCCTAAGATCACCATGCCCAATGCCAAGCGTCGGCTGGAGTGGTGTAAAGCTCTCTGCCATTGGACTTTAGAGCAGTGGAAACGCATTCACTGGAGTGATGAATCACGCTTCACCATCTGTTAGTCCAACGGACGAATCTGGGTTTGGCAGATGGCAGGTGAATGATACCTGCACGAATGCAAAGCGCCAACTGTAAAGTTTGGTGGAGGAGAAATACTGGTCTGGGGCTGTATTTCATGGTTTGGGCTAGGCCCCTTAGTTCCAGTGAAAGGACATCTTAACGCGACAGCATACAATGACATTGTAGACGATTCCGTCCTTCCAACTTTGTGGCAACAGTTTGGGGAAGGCCCTTTCCTGTTTCAGCATGACAATGCACCCGTGCACAAAGCGAGGTCGGTACAGAAATGGTTTGTCGAGATCGGTGTGGATGAACTTGACTGGCCTGCACAGAGCCCTGACCTCACCCTCATCGAACACCTTTGGGATGAATTGGAATGCCGAACCAGGTCTAATCACCCAACATCAGTGCCTGACCTCACGACTGATCTTGTGGCTGAATGGAAGCAAGTCCCCACAGCAATGTTCCAACATCACTCTGCGGTCCAACTCATCCCAAACCATCTCAATTGGGTTGAGGTCAGGTGATTGTGGAGACCAGGTCATGTAACGCAGCACTCCACCACTCTCCTTCTTGGTCAAATAGTCCTGACACAGGCTGGAAGTGTGTTGGGTCATTGTCCTGTTGAAAAACAAATGAGAATTCCACTAAGCGCAAACCAGATGGGATGGCGTATTGCTGCAGAATGCTGTGGTAGTGTGCCTTGAATACCTTGAATTCAAAATAAATCACAGACAGTGTCACCAGCAAAGCACCCCCACACCATCACACATCCTCCTCCATGCTTCACGGTGGGAACCACACATGCGGAGATCATCCGTTCACCTACACATCCGTTCACCTACACTGCGTCTCACAAAGACACGGTGGTTGGAACCAAAATCTCACATTTGGACTCATCAGACCAAAGGACAGATTTCCACCGGTCTAATGTCCATTGCTTGTGTTTTTTGGCCCAAGCAAGTCTCTTCTTATTATTGGTGTCCTTTAGTAGTGGTTAATTTGCAGCAATTCATCCATGAAGGCCTGATTCATGCAGTCTCCTCTGAACAGTTTATGTTGAGATGTGTTTGTTACTTGAACTCTGTGAAGCATTTATTTGGGCTGCAATCTGAGGTGCAGTTAACTCTAATGAACTTATCCTCTGCAGCAGAAGTAACTCTGGGTCTTCCTTTCCTGTGGCGGTCCTCAAGAGAGCCAGTTTCATCATCAGGTCATCAGGTTTTTGCGATTGCACTTGAAAAAACTTTCAAAGTCCATGACATTTTCCAGATTGACTGACCTTCATGCCTTAAAGTAATGATGGACTGTCGTTTCTCTTTGCTTATTTGAGCTGTTCTTGCCATAATATGGACTTGGTCTTTTTCCAAACCCTACCTTGTCACAACACAACTGATTGGCTCAAACGCATTAAGAAGGAAAGAAATTCCACAAATTAACTTTTAACAAGGCACACCTTTTAATTGAAATGCATTCCAGGTGACTACCTCATGAAGCTGGTTGAGAGAATGCCAAGAGTGTGCAAAGCAAGGCAAAGGGTTGCTGCTTTGAAGAATCTCAAATATAAAATATATTTGGATTTGTTTAACACATTTTTGGTTACTACTATATGTGTTATTTCATAGTTTTATTTTTCAATGTCAAAAATAGTAAAAAATTAAGAAAAACCCTGGAATGAGTTGGTGTGTCCAACCTTTTGACTTGTACTGTATGTATATATATATATATATATATTTTAGTATTATTATTACTCATTTTTTGTTTTTACAGCTTTTCTGTTACATATACATACATTTTACATATTACATTTTACTTTTAAATGTTATTAAAAGTCTTGAAACACGTTCTCAGAACGTCATTTAAATACCTTCAAATAACCTATAATTTAAGTTCTCAGAACGGTAATAAAACCTCCCATGAAATCTTTCAGGGAACCATAGTAAAACGTTCTCAGAACACCTCTGCAACATAAAAATTCCCAGGCAAAATTTTCACTTCCGTTTTCAGAACGTTTAAAAAACTTTCCGTTTTACCGTTCAGGAAACCTATGGCTTCGTTCCCAGTGGGAAACCGAAAATGTACGTTCCCACAACTTCCAAGGAACCAAATGTTCTAGCTGGGTACTGTAAAGGCATAAACAGCTGGCATTCTCCACCACTGTTGTCAGGGCCAAGAGACCAGACTTCCCTTCCTGACAATACAAAGGGGGCTAAAGAAAGACACAAACACACACGCAGGCATGCACACACGCACACAGACACACACACAGAAGGGACGCAGGCAGCGTTGGGAAGCAGAGGGGTTGTGGGGAAAATGCATGCAGCCTGGCACTGCCAGCAGCGGGTTGACGGGGCCAAGCCTCAGGGACAACCTGCCACTGACAATGTCACCTTTAGGTTAGATAACACAAAGGAATGGCCCCTCTACCCCCCCCCCTGCCTCCCACCTCTCTCCCTCCCTCCTGCCCTCTCTCCCTTTCTCCTCTCTCTCCCTCTCTCTGTCCCCACCAATTTGGCCTCTCTATAAGAGCGGGCTCAGAGCAGTGACAGACGCGAAGGCCGTTTTTTAAGCGTAGTCGAGGCGAGGAGATGAATGAATGGAGGGTCTAGATTAATGAAGTGATTTCAGGACTGCCCATATTACTGACAGATTCCCTAAACTACCCACACAGCCTCCTTTAACTTGACAGATGGGCCGGCAGTGTGCTTGGCCAGTATCGTGGTTATCTGCTCAGGGAAATGAGTGATAAGGACGGCTCTATAATCCGTCTATACACCCTCCTCATCTCCCACACCGGCAAGGCCCCATTTTAGAATCTCACAAGGCCTCCATTTTACATATTTTACACCCCCTATCATCTCTTTCTATTACATCAACTGGATAGCGTAGATGGATGACTGTTTTGGGCCTTGGCTGTACAGTAAGTGCTGGTTAAGGGTTTACAGGTGAAGAGCAGTGCATATCAATCTCTATATAATTTTCTCATAGCACATTATTTACAGTATACTGTGTATTTGTACACGGTGTATATTTGTTAGAGGTACACATACATGTACTGTACTGTACAATTAGCAGGCCAAAGCTCCAGTGGGAGAGAGAGCGGAGAGTGGAGCTGGCCTGGGCCTGGCTTCCCCTGGGGCAGAGGAGTAACTGATCTCCCCTCCCCAGCCTGCTCTGAGCTGAGGGGCCCTGCTCAGCCTGGGGACCAGGGAACGTGCTTGGTTTGATGACATTGGGTGACAGCCAGTAATGACACACAACCAACTAAACATATCTTCCTCTGTCATCTATCCATCCCCTGTTCCCCTCTGTCCAGCTCTTTATCCAACTCTCTCTCTGGCTTTCACTCAGTGTTGCTAAAATGATGTTTTTGGGGATGCCCCCCAGTTCCTGGCTCCTACCAAAGTGTGTTCCCTCTCTCCTAAGCCAAATAGGGTTCCCTTCCTACTGTAAGTTAAGCCAAACCATTTTTAATTCGTGCTGGATGTCAATGAAAATTGTAATTTAATGGACATAAATGTAATCCATTTAAATGCTACATTGAGAAAACCATGGAGTATAAATTAATACAATAAAGCATAGTATCCACTATTACACTGACTGTCTGTCCTTAATGTGTATGATTCGCTGAGTGACTTCTCCAGGACTTCAAAATGTCTATTTAGATGAACTCAGCTCAATGTGGTGAAGCTCATTCAGTGGTGGTATCCTAGTGGGCTGGGGTTATCCTCCAGTGGGTTCATGCTAGCCAAGCAGACCTAATTGGGGAGTTGGGACTTAGTGTGTGTTACTGTGGGAGCCTGGTAGATTGTATCTGACTGCACTCCCTGTTTACTGCATTGCAGGAGAAAGACTCATCTATCTGTGTGTGTGTGTGTGTGTGTGTGTGTGTGTGCGCGTGCGTGCGTGCGACTCATCCCTTCCCTCCCAACTGAGTGGAAACAAGCCTCTCAGCGTGAGCTTCTTATCCCACCGAGACCATACACGTCAATTCACTTCCACTTTATGAAACATTACAGATTTACTTCTCCCTAAAGCTTATTTACTGGGTTGATAAAGTAACAAAGGCCTTCGGATGCATGGAGTGAGGAGAAAAAGTGACAGGATGGATTTCCGCTCCCACCTTTCTCTCTCAATCTCTCTATCCCATCTCGCTCTCTCTCTCTCTCCTATCACCCCATCTCTGTACCTGTCTCAATGGTTATACATGATAAGAGACCCCTTAAAAACCTATGGAATCAATGTGACATGGAGACAGGGTAGCTATCTCAGGCCCTTGGACTTTGGGGTTACACTATTCCTTGTGGGCCTTAGCCATTATATATGTTTGGAAGTGGTTCTAGCTTTATTGGTGTAGAGTTTGGGTGTCTAGAAGGGTAGTGTTTGGAAATCTAAAAGGGTAGTTTTTGGGTGTCTAGAAGGGTAGTGTTTGGATATCTAGAAGGGTAGTGTTTGGATATCTAGAAGGGTAGTGTTTGGATATCTAGAAGGGTAGTGTTTGGATATCTAGAAGGGTAGTGTTTGGATATCTAGAAGGGTAGTTTTTGGATATCTAGAAGGGTAATGTTTGGATATCTAGAAGGGTAGTTTTGGGGTGTCTAGCAGGGTAGTGTTTGGATATCTAGAAGGGTAGTTTTTGGATATCTAGAAGGGTAGTGTTTGGATATCTAGAAGGGTAGTGTTTGGATATCTAGAAGGGTAGTTTTTGGGTGTCTAGAAGAGTAGTGTTTGGATATCTAGAAGGGTAGTTTTTGGATATCTAGAAGGGTAATGTTTGGATATCTAGAAGGGTAGTTTTTGGGTGTCTAGAAGGGTAGTGTTTGGATATCTAGAAGGGTAGTTTTTGGATATCTAGAAGGGTAGTTTTTGGTTGTCTAGAAGGGTAGTGTTTGGATATCTAGAAGGGTAGTGTTTGGATATCTGGAAAGGTAGTGTTTGGATATCTAGAAGGGTAGTGTTTGGGTGTCTAGAAGGGTAGTGTTTGGGTGTCTAGAAGGGTAGTGTTTGGGTGTCTATAAAGGTAGAGTTTGGGTGTCTAGAGGGGTAGTGTTTGGGTGTCTAGAAGGGTAGTGTTTTGGTGTCTAGAAGGGTCGTGTTTGGGTGTCTAGAAGGATAGTGTTTGGGTGTCTAGAAGGGTAGTGGTTGGGTGTCTATAAGGTTAGTGTTTGCCTGTGTAGTAGCATGTATATTTGGGTGTATATGCAACCCTGTCTTCCACATCTTGGCTAGTGTTTGGGTCTGTAGTAGCATGTACAGTTGAAGTCGGAAGTTTACATACATTTAGGTTGGAGTCATTAAAACTCGTTTTTCAACCACTCCACAAATTTCTTGTTACCAAACTATAGTTCTGGCAAGTCACTTAGGACATCTACTTTGTTCATGACACAAGTAATTTTTCCAACAATTGTTTACAGACTTATAATTCACTTATATCACTTATAATTCACTGTATGACAATTCCAGTGGGTCAGAAGTTTAAATACACTAAGTTGACTGTGCCTTTAAACAGCTTGGACAATTCCAGAAAATGATGTCATGGCTTTAGAAACTTCGGATAGGCTAATTGACATCATTTGAGACAATTGGAGGTGTACCTGTGGATGTATTTCAAGGCATACCTTCAAACTCAGTGCCTCTTTGCTTGACATCATGGGAAAATCAAAAGAAATCAGCCAAGACCTCAGAAAAAAAATGGTAGACCTCCACAAGTCGGGTTCATCCTTGGGAGCAATTTTCAAACACCTGAAGGTACCACGTTCATCTGTACAAACAATAGTACGCAAGCATAAACACCATGGGACAACGCAGCCGTCATACCTCTCAGGAAGGAGACGCGTTCTGTCTCCTAGAGATGAAAGTACTTTGGTACGAAAAGTGCAAATCAATCCCAGAACAACAGCAAAGGACATGTGAAGATGCTGGAGGCAACAGGTACAAAGTGTCTATATCCACAGTAACACAAGTCCTATAACCTGAAAGGCCGCTCAGCAAGGAAGAAGCCACAGCTCCAAAACCGCCATAAAAAAGCCAGACTACGGTTTGCAACTGCACATGGGGACAAAGATCGTACCTTTTGGAGAAATGTCCTCTGGTCTGATGAAACAAAAGTAGAACTGTTTGGGCCATAATGACCATCGTTATGTTTGGAGGAAAAAGGGGGAGACTTGCAAGCCGAAGAACACCAGCCCAACCGTGAAGCACGGAGGTGGCAGTATCATGTTGTGGGGGTGCTTTGCTGCAGGAGGGACTGGTGCACTTCACAAAATTGATGGCATCATGAGGCAGGAAAATGATGTGGATATATTGAAGCAACATCTCAAGACATCAGTCAGGAAGTTAAAGCTTGGTCACAAATGGGTTTTCTAAATGGACAATGACCCCAAGCATACTTCCAAAGTTGTGGCAAAATGGCTTAAGGACAACAAAGTCAAGGTATTGGAGTGACCATCACAAAGCCCTGACCTCAATCCTATAGAAAATGTGTGGTCAGAACTGAAAAAGCGTGTGCGAGCAAGGAGGCCTACAAACCTGTCTTAGTTACACCAGCTCTGTCAGGAGGAATGGGCCAAATTCACCCAACTTATTGTAGGAAGCTTGCGGAGGCTACCTGAAACGTTTGACCCAAGTGAAACAATTTAAAGGCAATGGTACTAAATACTAATTGAGTGTATGTTAACTTCTGACCCACTGGGAATGTGACGAAAGAAATAAAAGCTGAAATAAATCATTCTCTCTAGTATTATTCTGACATTTCACATTCTTAAAATAAAGTGGTGATCCTAACTGACCTAAGACAGGGAATTTTTCCTAGGATTAAATGTCAGGAATTGTGAATAACTGAGTTTAAATGTATTTGGCTAAGGTGTATGTAAACCTCCGACTTCAACTGTATATTTGATGGTTATATGCAGCCATGACTTCCCATGGCTGCTACATGTTTGCATGGTAGTCGAGCTATGCAGGAGGGATGAAGGGAGTGAGAGAGGGACCATTAACATTCTGGTGTGTGGGGGGAAGCTGCTGAAGGTCCGGTATCAGTCAAGCTGTTCTTTTCATGCCTGGGTGATTGGGCACGGCAGTGGGCCCTTGTCTGGGACCTGATGTTGAATACGGACAGCGACAGGCATGCGCAGCCGGCAACACCAAAAAAAGTCAATTTAACGGCATTCAGTCCCCCGATCACAGCCACCCTGTGTTCCTGCCATCCCTCCAATAACTTCCTCACACGCCTCTCCTCTCAGCCTACCTCCCTCGCTCCGTCCCTCCTTCCCTCCTCACTCCTCGGCTTCCTCTTATTCACTATGTCATCAATCTTTTGCAGATTTTTTCCCCCTTTTTCCCCCTTTCTTTCTTGTTCTCTTCCCTCTTCCCACTGACCACTGTGGGAGCTAAAGGACGTACAGAAGGACAGGACACACGTGTGGTTAAAGTGGTGACTAAAAGAAGTGAAATCAAAAACCAAAACCACATTCAGATTATCGATGATCTCTTTTATACTAAACATAAAAGAGATGCATACTGTACAGTACGTGTACACATCTTTTTCAAACACAGAAACACACACACTACTGTATTCTCAGTCACACACACACACTCTCAACCTACTCACACACTCTCGGGGCTATTTTGGTCTCCTGTGAAAGTTTTGAAAACTCAGCTGGCCCCTCTAGCCCATATCCTTCTGCCTCTGCACACACACACACACACACACACACACACACACACACACACACACACACACACACACACACACACACACACACACATGCGGCAGCTACTGTATATTACAGGCCGGCTGACAGGCCCCTTTCCTTTTATAGATGCCCCCAGTGTAACCAGCCCAGAAAAGGGAAGATGAGATGGGACAGCCACCGTATCACATTCTCTCATACACCTGCTCACACACACACACACACACACACACACACACACACACACACACACACACACACACACACACACACACACACACACACACACACACACACACACACACACACACACACACACACACACACACACACACACACACACGTATTCCCAACTTATACTCACACACATTTAAAGACACTGTACACCCGCACACACTCACTACGTAAGAGATAGGCAAGTCTCTTCAAGAGCTGTTCCCATAGCGATAAAATGAATCCTTGATTTACACAGAGCTGAGATGTGCAGTTCTACTGGCTATTGCTAAGCTAAATGTTTCCTGTCTGAGACACTGGACACCCGCATGGGTCGTTCCACAAAAAGAGTGCCTTTAGATATTTTCTGTAGAAATTGTGCACCAATATTAAAATGTAAAAGCCTGTTATATTAAATTAAGTGCCCTTTAATATAGACCACTTTTTTATATGAATAAAGGCTTGCTAAAGTGCCCAAATCTTGCATTTTAACATGTCCCTCCGTCAACTCTGTGTAACTTCTAGGAAGATTTCCATTGACCCCCCCCATTTGTTTTTACACTGCTGCTACTCACTGTCTATTAGCTATGCATAGTCACTTTACAAATTACCTCGACTAACCTGTACCCTCGCACATTGACTCTGTACTGCTACCCCCTGTATAGCCTCGTTATTGTTATGCAATTTTCCTGTGTTACTTTATGATTTGATTAGATTTTTTTACTTCAGTTTATTTATTAAATATTTTCTAAACTCTATTTCTTGAACTGCATTGTTGGTTAAGGGCTTGTAAGTAAGCATTTCACGGTAAGATCTACACCTGTTGTATTTGGTGCATGCGACAAATACATTTTGATTTGATTTGATTTCAACCTACTTAATCCCACAATTTCTCAAAGTTTCACCATCATTGTAAAGCCCTAGTTATTTTGTTGCTTTGACAAAGTCATTTCTGAAGATTTAGATTTATTTAATGTGATTAGTGCTTCCTTTACGTCTGTCCCTCATTTAAAGGTCAACTCCGATACGTGATATAAACGCTAGTTTTAATATGGCGAAACTATTCCTTTTTTTAATCAAAAGAGACATGGAACATCTAATAGTGAAATCATAGTATAACAGCAGGTTTTACTATTTTTGGCCGTTTTCTGGTGTTTTGTGATGGAGCCGGTCGAGCTTAACACGTCAACCCTGTTACCCATAGATAGACAGGCTAGAAATGCTTAATTTTTTTGGAGGAGGAGGGGGTGAGTGGGGGGGGGGGGGGGGGGGGGCTTGCATTTAATTGCCAATCCTCGTTGCACACAACAAGCTTCCATTCCCCCTGTCACGAGGGGATACATGGCTGATTTAAGATGAAATCATCAACCCTGTTATGGTCAACCCTGTTACTTTATTTGGCACTTACTTTATTATTTCTTTCATTTAACCCCTTGAGAGGGTGCTCTTTATGACAGAATGTTAAAATGAGGTGAAATTAAAAGTTACACTTCTCAAAAGGCTTCCGAATTGGTGGATGATAATCGTGGTTGTTATGACAAGTATTAGCACAATTAGTATGAGAATTATGAACCCGTCCGTCCGTTCCCCCGTCCCCTAGCTATGTTATGATGAAATTTAGGACCGTAAATTCAGTTTGGAATAACGTAAAGATAACGGCAAACTCAATAAAATTGTTTGTTCATTCATGGCTTCTATTGAATGAAGCCACTTCCGTTTCATCTTGGCCATTTAGAATGTGCAGGCACCTGTAGAAGCAGAGACAGGGACCTTCATTCTATTGTCTTATGCCATTATGGTAGCAATGGGGTGGTTTGGAGGTCCAGATAAGAGTGAAACATAATAACTACAACTCTCTTCTCAAATATAATCAAAATCAAATCAAAGTTTATTGGTCACCTACTGTCACATTCTTTCAAAATTGAACCCAGAAGCAGACCAGGACAAGGAGCGTAGGAAGAAGGTGAGTATTTATTTACAAGTAAATGTGAATGGGTAGATATATCCAGGTGGCGTAGCGGGCAGCGGTGGTGAATTGATGGGAGTAAATAGGTGAATCCAATGGAGTAGCGGAATCCTCCGTCGACCAGGCGGGAATGGGGTGAATGATCCGGGTGAGTAACTGAAGGCAAAACAAACGGAGGTAAGTTCAAGGCAAGCAATACGTAAACAAAAATAACAAAACAAATACTATCCAACTGGAGTCTGATACTATGGCACAACATACTGTTCATGGCTAACGATCCGGCAGGGAATGGATGTCAGGTCAGAGCTTTTGAAGGGAAGAGGTGATGATCAGGACAGGTGTGCAGATTACTGATGGGATACAGGTGCGGGTGAACATCAATCTCCCAACAAGCTAATTCGCCCGGCAACCAGACAGGGTGCGTTCCAGGACACCGGAAACACACTCCAGGACAGAAACACAAGCAAACACAGACTCAGGAAGCGGGATTCGTGACAGTACCCCCCCTCCGACGAACGCCACCGGGCGGACTACCTGGAGCGCCAGGGTGGAGGCGGTAGAAGTCACGAAGCAGGTCGTCATCAAGGATCTGACGCCGAGGAATCCAACTCCTCTCCTCTGGACCATATCCTTCCCAATCCACTAAATACTGGTACCCTCGACCCCGCCGTCTGGAGTCCATGATGCGGCGCAACGTGTAGACAGGACCACCTCCGATCATCCGAGGAGGAGGAGGACGAGGACGAGGAGGCAACAGAGAACTGAGGTGAACCGGCTTGAGACAGGAGACATGAAAGGTGGGATGAACTCTAAGTGTTGCAGGCAACTTGAGTCGAACCACAACAGGATTAATGATTCTCTCCACAACAAACGGACCAATGAACTTCGGTGACAATTTCCTCGACTCAGTCCGTAGAGGAAGATCCCGTGTAGCCAACCAAACCTTATCTCCAACCGTATAAGCTGGGGCAGGAATACGGCGACGATTCGCCTGGATCTGATACCGGTCAGAAACTCTAAGGAGAGCCTTCCTGGCCCGATGCCAGGTCCGGTGGCAACGACGAATGTGGGTCTGGACAGAGGGAACCGAGAGATCCCTTTCCTGAGAAGGAAACAAAGGAGGTTGGTAACCGTACAGGCACTGGAAGGGAGACATCCCAGTAGCAGATGAAGGAAGAGTATTATGGGCATACCCGACCCAGGGTAATTGAGAGGACCAAGAGGTGGGATCAGAGGAGACAAGACAGCGCAGCATGGACTCCATCTTCTGGTTGGCTCTCTCCGCCTGACCATTAGATTGAGGGTGAAATCCAGAAGTGAGACTGACTGTAGCTCCAATGGCCAAACAGAAGGATCTCCAGACAGCAGAGGTGAACTGAGGACCACGGTCAGAAACAATGTCACAGGGCAACCCGTGGACCCTGAAAACCTCCCTAACCAGGATCTCGGACGTCTCAGTGGCAGAAGGCAGCTTGGAGAGGGGAACAAAGTGAGCAAACTTGCTGAATCTGTCCACAATGGTCAGAATAACCGTGTTACCATCAGAAGGGGGCAACCCCGTGACAAAGTCCAGGGCCAGATGCGACCAAGGTCGCCGGGGAATAGGTAGAGGGTGAAGAAGCCCAGAGCTGGGCCGATTGGTACTCTTATTCTGCGCACAAACAGGACAAGCGGCAACAAACCTCCGGGTATCTTCTCCCATAGCAGGCCACCAAAATCGTCTGCGCAGTTGCGCCATAGTCCGAGCAACACCAGGGTGACAAGCTATCTTGCTGGCGTGGGACCACTGAAGGACAGCAGAACGGACCGACTCGGGCACAAACAACCGACCGGGTGGACCGTTACCGGGCCCGGGCTGCGTCCGAAGGGCCGCCATCACATCCTCCTCAATCCTCCATGTAACGGTTCCCACGACAACATTCTGGGGAAGAATCGTCTCAGTCTTGGCCCCACTCTCCTCCGTCTTAGAGAACATCCGGGACAGGGCGTCCGCCTTCCCGTTCTTCGACCCAGGTCGGAACGTCAGGGAAAAATTGAAGCGACCAAAAAACAACGCCCACCTGGCCTGACGGGCGTTGAGACGTTTAGCCGATTGCACGTAAGCCAGATTCTTGTGGTCAGTCCAGACCACAAACGGTTGCTCCGCTCCCTCCAACCAGTGACGCCACTCCTCCAAGGCAAGCTTCACAGCGAGAAGCTCCCGGTTACCCACATCGTAGTTTCTTTCAGCTGGAGAAAGACGACAAGAGTAGAAAGCGCAGGGATGGAGTTTACCGTCAGTGGAGCTACGCTGGGACAGGATGGCGCCCACCCCCACATCAGACGCGTCCACTTCAACAACAAACTGACGGGAAGTGTCAGGTTGAGAGAGAATCGGGGCGTTGGTGAATCGGCTCTTCAAGTCCAGAAATGCTCGGTCTGCCTCAGGAGTCCAACAGAAATTTCTGGTGCAAGACGTCAGGGCAGTTAAAGGGGCGGCCACCCGGCTGTAATCACGGATAAACCTCCGATAGAAGTTCGCAAACCCCAGAAATCTCTGGAGCTGCAATCTCGTACCGGGCTGGACCCAATCCCGAACCGCCCGAACCTTCTCTTGGTCCATCTTGATCTCTCCCCTGGATATGATGTACCCGAGAAATGACGTCGTGTGGGCGTGAAAATCACACTTCTCAGCCTTCACGAACAGACGGTTCTCCAATAACCGCTGCAGGACCTGCTTGACATGCAGAACGTGGCTAGAAAGCTCCTTCGAGAAGATGAGGATATCATCCAGGTAAACGAACACAAAAATTCCAATCATATCTCTCAGAACGTCATTTACCATACTTTGGAACACAGCCGGAGAGTTGGTCAGTCCAAACGGCATCACTTGGTACTCAAAATGTCCCATCGGAGTATTGAACCCAGTCAACCACTCGTCCCCCTCTTTGATCCGAACCAAATGATAAGCATTACGTAAATCAAGCTTCGTAAAAACCGTAGCACCCTGTAAGGAATCGAAAGCCGAACTGATCAAGGGCAGGGGATACTTGTTCTTGACCGTAATATCATTCAACCCCCGATAATCAATACACGGTCGAAGAGAGCCATCCTTCTTGCTCACAAAAAAAAATCCTGCTCCCAGAGGTGATGACGAGGGCCGAATGAGACCTGCAGCTAGAGACTCCTTGATGTAGGTCTCCAAGGCCTCACGTTCAGGTCGAGAGATACTGTATAACCGTCCCTTGGGAAAGGCAGCTCCAGGAAACAGATTAATCGCACAGTCATAAGGTCGGTGGGGAGGAAGGGACAGAGCCTTCTGTTTACTGAATACTTCACCCAACTCGTGATATGTTTCTGGAACCAGAGACAAATCAGGAGGAGCAGAGTCACTGACCTGACTGGAAACAGCAGGAGAACAGGCAGTCCTAAGGCAGTTAGCATGACACTCAATGCTCCAACTAGTTACCTTACCCGTCACCCAATCAAACGAGGGATTGTGTTCCTTCAGCCAGGGGTAACCAAGAACCAGAGGAACATGGGGCGAGGACAGAATGAGGAAGGAGATCAACTCTGAATGATTCCCCGACACCAACATCTTAACCGGTTCAGTCCTCATAGTGATCCGTGCCAGACTACTGCCGTTCAGAGTGGTTGCTTCAATGGCTTCCGGCAATTGCTCCTTGGAAAGCCCCAGCTGTTCCACCAAGTCGGCATCAATAAAGCTGCCATCGGCACCTGAATCGATAAGAGCGTTCATCTCTAATCTCTGATCCTTATTCATAAGGGTTGCAGGAAACGGGGTCTGACAGGATCCTTGAGAGATTGAAACTGGCTCGCTAAAATTCCTCCCAAAACTAGCGAGCCGGGCAGTTTAACGGGCGCTGTGGACAAGCGGAGATGTAATGTCCCGAGCTACCACAGTAGAAACAGCTGTTGGTCTTACGTCTACGTTGGCGCTCCTCCTTAGTTAGCCCGTGTCGCCCCACTTGCATTGGTTCAGAATCTGGTGGCAAGACCCCTCCACTAATATCGTGTGGGGAATAACGATCAATACTTTCTGGTTCACTTCCTGAACCGAATGGTAACCGAGTTGCTGATTGATTGGATGGGCCCCACTGCTTCTCCCTCCTTCTCTCTCGGACTCTATTATCTACCCGAATAGATAAAGTGACCAAGCTGTCTAGGTCACTAGGCTCTGGATAAGATATCAGCTCGTCCTTAAGTTCCTCCGACAACCCCTTGTAAAAAACCGCTTGTAGTGACTCCTCATTCCAACCACTCTCCACAGCCAATGTCCTGAACTCGATCATAAAATCTGCCACACTGCGAGCTCCTTGGCGAAGAGAGAACAAACGTTTAGCTGCGTCCTTACCTCGGACTGGATGATCAAAAAGCTTTCTCATCTCTCCCGTGAACTCCTGATATGAAGCCGTGCAGGTTCCCTGTCGTTCCCAAATGGCTGAAGCCCATTCCAGAGCTCTTCCACGCAGCAGTTCAATAACAAAGGCTATCCTAGCCTTGTCCGTGGCGTAAGAATGGGGCTGCAGATCAAACACTAACCCACACTGCATAAGAAACGAACGGCATCTTCCCAAATCCCCTTCATATTTATCAGGCGTCGGTACCTTGGGTTCACGGAAGGAAACCGCTCCAGACCCGGCAGGTGAGATGGGTGAAACAGGTGGTGAATGAATCGCCGGCAAACTGAGCTGATCCTGGATTTGTGTCAAGCTAGCAGATAAGTTCTGGATTGAACTCGCTATCTCCTGTAGCGCCGTATTGTGTTGTCCCAATGTCTTCCCCTGCTGGGTAATGGCATGGCAAACGGAGTCCAGGTCCGCTGGGTTCATCCTTGGCCGGATCGTTCTGTCACGTTCTTTCAAAATTGAACCCAGAAGCAGACCAGGACAAGGAGCGTAGGAAGAAGGTGAGTATTTATTTACAAGTAAATGTGAATGGGTAGATATATCCAGGTGGCGTAGCGGGCAGCGGTGGTGAATTGATGGGAGTAAATAGGTGAATCCAATGGAGTAGCGGAATCCTCCGTCGACCAGGCGGGAATGGGGTGAATGATCCGGGTGAGTAACTGAAGGCAAAACAAACGGAGGTAAGTTCAAGGCAAGCAATACGTAAACAAAAATAACAAAACAAATACTATCCAACTGGAGTCTGATACTATGGCACAACATACTGTTCATGGCTAACGATCCGGCAGGGAATGGATGTCAGGTCAGAGCTTTTGAAGGGAAGAGGTGATGATCAGGACAGGTGTGCAGATTACTGATGGGATACAGGTGCGGGTGAACATCAATCTCCCAACAAGCTAATTCACCCGGCAACCAGACAGGGTGCGTTCCAGGACACCGGAAACACACTCCAGGACAGAAACACAAGCAAACACAGACTCAGGAAGCGGGATTCGTGACACCTACACAGATTTTCAGATATTATAGCAGGTCCAGATTATGTTATTTTTTTTTTTTAAATACACACATAATCCAGAAAAATTCAGAAATATCAGAACAAGCAATGTCAGAGACCGGAAGATAAATATATATATACATATAATTATATGTACTGTACATACTGTATATCATAAGGGGAGTAACAACAAGACAACAATCACATAGAAAAGGTAGGGGGGGAGTCTGAGAGATAGAGAGAAGCAGCGAGGAGGTTAAGGGAGGTAAGTGATAGCCTCCCTAGATGATGAATGTAACGACACATGGTGCATGGCAACAGTGAGATGAACCAGGTCATTCATCTGCTGGCCTAGCCAACATGTGAACCCTGCCATTTACTGCTGCATGGGAGGAGGATGAGTGGAGGGGTAGAGGGTGGAGAGGGTTATGGAGAAGAGAATGGATTTTGGGTCAATTGTCCCCACAAGTACTTGGTTAAAATATCAAGGTGGCAATACCTTGATATTATCCCTGTGTCAATGTGTCATATTTTATCTACGGTGTCCCCTGGAGGTCAAATGCATTTGGGCTCCATTTATTAACTCTAGGTGTGTGGTTGGCAGGCCCCAAACTCTCAGTGCTATCAGTGCTAAAGTGTAGAAACACATAGGGGAGTGGGTGGGTCAAAGGGAGCGAGAAGGGTTGGGGAGGGTTTGTCACTTTATCTAATAGAGTGGTACTCACACTCTCCCTTCCTCTATCGCCCGCTGGCAGAGGGGGCACTGGAAATCCACACAAACTCAATCTGTGCTTATTGTCAATAAACATTGGAGAGGTCATCAAGGAAAAACAGGGCCGCTGTTCTCGTGGCTATCATGGTTATAATGACATAGTGCTTTAAGAGATGAAAAATCTGCCGAGAAATGATAACCAAATATCCCCGTAAGTCTTTTTGATATCTATCAGAGAAGCCAAGGATTATAGTCTCTGTCCTGTATGAGAGGTGAGACACAATGAGCTAAAGTAACATTATTTAAATTAAATTAGGCCTATCCTGTTTACATAGCTTTCTAGTAAAGCCATGCGGTCTCCTGCTGGTCAGACATAAAGTCAATAGATAACAACATTAAAATGATATACAGTATAAGAGCATGATGTATAGTATGATCACATAGGTGCGCCATTCATTACATTACGGGAACCAAGGGTAACAGGCTGGGGAGGTTGGGGAGGTTGGAGGAAATAGCACCCTTTCACAGAGCTTCAATGGGTGGACAACAATGAGCCAAAGCTGGACCCATTTTTTTTTTTTAAATGGGCTAAATATAGTTTATAGTGATCGGACCATTTATTAAGATAGAGATTAGGATAATGCCTGACCTTTTGGCTGCATCCACCAAGACCATTCAGAGAAGAGTCCCATATGCTACTGAATCCAGAATACCCTTGGATGAAGCTAATCAGTAAATTAGATGTTTCATAATTGATTCAATGTTTAAGGTGATAATCAGCTATGAATCAAGAGGCTTCTCTTGATTCATTTGACTTAAGTCCTTGTTGCCCTGTCCTGTCCTGTGCTGTATAATAACAGCTCCCATATGAAGCCTGCTGGTGATTGATTCACTTTTTAGTTCCTGGTCTCTGGTCTCCTCGGCCTGATTCATTGATGGGATGGGATGGTCCTGCAGTGTGCTGTGTTTGTAAAGTGTTCTAGATGAAGAGTCTCCATTAAAGCTTTAGCTCCTCTCTAACGCTGCTGACTCAGATGCTGAGAACGAGGAGGAGGAGGTGCTTCCTGAAGGACATTCTCCTGGTGTTACCCCCCACCTCCTCCCCCGCCGTCCCCTGAAGAGGGGGGGGGGGGGGGGGTATGGGAGTGCTCTGCCTGACCGTGCAACCCATGCAGCCCTGCTCCTTCCTTCACACGGGTAGACCAGCAGCTCTGAGAAAAATGCTGATCCTCGAAGCCGCGAGGTACCTACACAGAGGTCAAGGAGAATTACCCCTCTGAAACCAACACCGGCAAGAGAGACAGGAAGAAAGGGGTATGAGAAGGTAAGGGAGAAAGAGATGAGAGGGAGAGGGGGAGATAGAGTAAGACCGAAGAAGATGAGAGTGAGGACAAAGAGGAGATAACGGAGGAGAAAAGATAGAGAGAACGGAGAGTGGTGAGAATATGAGAGAAAATGCTTTGAAAGATTTCCTCTCTATTTTGTCCCAGTAATTTCTTGATAATGGGTGATAGTCCTGGTGCTGAAGGTGTTGGGGAGGGAGGGAGCCAGTAAGATTAAATGGAGGGGCTAGTGACATCACTTAGGAGATGAAACCAGTCAAAGAGGAGCCTGTCCTTCAGGGTAGGGCATGTATTGTTTCTCCCCACTCTCCCCCATTCCCTCCCTCCCTCTTTCCACACACACACCCACAGACAAACATACACACACACACACTTTAGCTCTGTAAGTTCCATTCCAATTTTGACTCTTGTGAGAGGGAGGGGTGGCTAAACGGGGAATGTGTCAGAGGGTGCATGCATATGGAATATGTTTCCATCTCAGGGTCCATGTGTCAGTCAGGGTAATAATGGAATTACATGACCCTGTCATTCCAAGTACACAGGAGGGGTCTACCCCCTCTCACAAGTTACAACACTTTTGCATCCCAAAAGATGAAAATCGATTTTTTTTATGGTCAGAGTCCATTTCCCTCTGTTTCCAGGTATACTTAGTGAAATGCTGATGCATACAGTACTTTCATCACTACTTCTGCCATTTTGTATGAAACAACCTTCTATGGTCCCTTGGGTTCCCATGTATTCCACTGGAGAAGCCTGAGTAACTTGTTTCCACACGGCAAATACCAGTAACCCAATCAACTTAACATTTCATACTCGTTCCTCCATCCACCACTACACAATACCTACTACTCCGTTGTTTCTCCTCTCTTTTCCTCCTCTCAGCCTAGCTAAGCGTTGACATTTTTCTCAGGGCCGAGGACACTGATAAGAATATTCATAGGCTATCGATTGATCCAGCTGGGGAATTGGAGCGCTCTCTCTCTCCCCCTCTCTCTCTCTCCCTCTCTCGCTCGCTCTCTCTCTCTCCCTCTCTCTCTCCCCCTCTATATCCCTCTCTCTCCCCCCCTCTCTCTTTCCTTTTATATCCACCTCCCCAACCCCTTCTCTCACCACATTATTTGTGTCTCTGTGAAAGGAGGGAGAGCTTAAAGGTTAATTGAAAGAAATGAGTCAAAGTTGAAAAAGCAGTGGACGGGCTGTTTATTACAGTTTATTAGCACGGCTCTGTTCAGACTGTGGGATTGATCCATCTATCTATCAGGTGGGTGTAAGAGGGGGAGGATTTACATAAGCCCAGTGGATGACGATGCAGGGGGAGAGGGAGAGAGATACAGAGAGAGAGAGAGGCAGAGAGATACTGAGAGAGAGAGAGGCAGAGAGATACTGAGAGAGAGAGCGATAGAGAGAAACATGACCCAAAAGCGACATTCAGAGGGGCTGAACCACAAAGAAGGTCTCAGACCCACCACTGTAACCTCCCTTCCGCTCCGGTCAGCGCTCTCTCCCTGACCTCCCTTTAGTACCCCATGCACTTTACTCCACTGATCCCCTAACCTGGGATGAGCAACAGCTACATCAAATAACTGTTTATCTTTGATCTTCTCCCATCATTATGGCGCTCTGTTGACGACACTATGTAAGCAAACCAGCAGCTACTCATCTTCCCAGCCATCGTTACCTTAATCCAGTGTGAATAAATTATTGATTTAATAGTAAGTACCCGCTGGCTGACACAGTGAAGTAAAGCATTGATTTACCTTCATCATTACAATGGCTGGAAATAGAATGTCAGGTCTCAAGAACAAAAATAATAAGTCAGTTTGTCTCATTTCTGCCACACTAGAGCTGCCCACTGTAAGTGCTGTTATTGTGAAGTGGAAATGCGTAGGAGTAACAATGGCTCAGCCGCGAAGTGGTAAGTTTGGTGGAGGAGAAATAATGGTCTGGAGCTGTTTTTCATGGTTTGGTTAGGCCCCTCAGTTCCAGTGAAGGGAAATCTTAATGCTACAGCATACAATGACATTCTAGACAATTCTGTGCTTCAAACTTTGTAGCAACAGTTTGGGGAAGGCCCTTTCCTGTTTCAGCATGACAATGCCCCCATGCACAAAGCGAAGTCCATACAGAAATGGTTTGTCAAGATCGGTGTGGAAGAACTTGACTGGCCTGCACAGAGCCCTTACCTCAACCCCATCGACCACCTTTGGTGGAATGCCAACTGTGAGCCAGGCCTAATCAGTGCCTGACCTCACCAATGATCTTGTGCCTGAATGAAAGCAAGTCCCCGCAGCAATGTTCCAATATCTAGTGGAAAGCCTTCCCAGAAGAGTGTAGGCTGTTATAACAGCAAAGGGGGGACCAACTCCATATTAATGCCCATGATTTTGGAATGAGACGGTCAACGAGCAGGTGTCCACATACTTTTGGTAATGTGGTGTATGTCTGGTGTAACGCTCAGCCGCGAAGATGCCTTTTAAAACGACACCGTCGAGACAGACCAACAGGCGTGAAATGTAAAACGAAGCTATTTTCTGATCTAAATGGAGGGCTCATATTAAACCGCTCAATGCACCACTGCCCTTTCCTCACCAGACCCTCAACACAGCCCATGATCTCACCAAAACGCCTTTTAAATTGTCATTTAATCCACCATAATGAATTACAATCATTTTTTTCTCTTAGCTGGGCTAAGTAGGGCTTAGCCATAATTGAATATATAATATTACCTTGCATAATTTTTCTTAAGTTAAGAAAGAAAGAATCCATAGAACTGATTATGAACAGCTCTTGCAGAGAAAAGTTGCCTTGAGTCAACAAAGAGCTTTTTAGAAACTCAAATAATTCCAACAGTACCACCCCTGTTCTGACCTTTCCGAAATTGACTTTAATGCATAAAATGAAATAAAGCAGAATTAATCATTGGACTGGATCCTGGGTCAGGATCATGGACAGGAATACAATCCAGCCGTATGAGTGGCACTGTCTGGAGACTCCAGTGACAATGACTACCCCACCCCTCTAGTCCCTAGTTACCCCCACCACCACCCCATCAACCCTGCCATGAATGTACTTGAGGAGCATCAAAGGTTACCACTGCGGCTACATACACTACACTACACTACAGTACGCTACAGTATACTACACTACAGTAAATTCACAGTACACTACATTACACTACACTACAGTATACTACACTACAGTAAATTACAGTACACTACATTACACTACACTACAGTATACTACACTACAGTACACTACAGTATACTACACTACAGTACAGTACAGTATACTACACTACAGTACGCTACAGTATACTACACTACAGTAAACTACAGTACACTACAGTAAACTACAGTACACTACATTACACTACACTACAGTATACTACACTACAGTACACTACAGTACAGTACACTACAGTACACTACAGTACACAACATTACACTACACTACAGTATACTACACTACAGTACACTACAGTATACTACACTACAGTACAGTACAGTATACTACACTACAGTACGCTACAGTATACTACACTACAGTAAACTACAGTACACTACAGTAAACTACAGTACACTACATTACACTACACTACAGTATACTACACTACAGTACACTACAGTACAGTACACTACAGTACAGTACACTACAGTACACTACATTACACTACATTACACTACACTACAGTATACTACACTACAGTACACTACAGTACAGTACACTACAGTACACTACAGTACACTACATTACACTACACTACACTACACGCCATTACACTATAGTACACTACAGTACACTACGCTGCACTACACTACATTACAATACATTACACTACAGTACACTACACTACAGTATACTACACTACCGTACACTACACCACAGTACACTACAGTACAGTACAGTAAACTATACTACACTACATTACATTACAGTACAGTACAGTACACTACAGTACACTGCACTGCACTACACTAAACTAGAGTACACTACATTAGACTGCACTACACTACACTGCATTACACTTCATTACACTACAGCACACTACACTACACTGCATTACACTACAGTATACTACACCATACTACACTACACTACAGTACACTAAACTACATAACACTACACTACACTACAGTACACTAACCCTACAATACACTATACTACACTACATTACAGTACACTACGCTACAGCACACTACACCTCAGTGCACTACACTACACTACAATACACTGCACTACAATACAGTACATTACAGTACACTACACTACCGTGCACTACAGTACATTACACTACCGTACACTATACTTCGCTACACTATACTACAGTACACTACAGTACACTATACTACACTGCACTATAGTACAGTACAGTACACTATACTACACTGCAGTACACTACAGTACACTACAGTGCACTATACTATACCACTGTACACTGCACTATACTACATTACAGTACTGTGCACTATACTACACTACAGTACACTACAGTACATTATACTACACCACACTACACTACAGTACACTACAACAGTCTCTGTGGAACTATAGCAGAGTTAATAAACACACCACAGCTCCTCTCTGTGATGATGGGTAAGCATAAGCAACTCTTGTTTAAATGACAGAGCAAGAAAAAATGATTGTTATGTCACCCTCTCAGGGAGAGAGAGGGAACAAAACAGGCAAGAGTCATAGCGAGTGAATTACTGAATTGATGAACGAGGAAATAAATGAATGAATGGAGGGAAACAGAACGTAAAGGAGAGCTTAAAAGAGAAAAAGAGAGAGGGACAAAGAAAGAGAGAGAGAGAAGGAAATACAAGGAGAGAGACAATGAGAGTGAAAGGGAGAGAGATAGGGAAGGAGAGAGAGAGGGATAGAGGGAGAGAAGTGTGTGTTCAGCGTTGTCAGTAATCACTGCGCAGCGACCTTGGCGCAGGGCTCGGTGTGCAGAGCTGGGAACGAACAAACTGGTAGCTGGTCCTTGCGCCCGTCTGCCACCACAGAGCACCACGCTCCCCATGAAGTGTGACAGGCACAACCGTTAGAGGCCAAGCTAAAATAGTCACCATACGGCCGCAACAAGCTTGGGTGACAGAGCTTCGGTTACATGTCTAACAGGATCACATTTCAGCTAGCAAAACAAAGAGAGAGAGAGCGAAAGAGAGGGATGGAGGGAAGGAGGGAGAGAGAGAGAAAGCGAGAGAGAGACAGAGAGCGGGTGGGTGAGAGAGAGAATGAGAGCGGGTTCTGGGGATTAAATATCCAATCATGATTAGGTCAATGGTCTGATTAAAGACGTCCAATGAATACAACTGTTCAATTAAATGAGTTTAATAAGCCTACATTGTTTCGTGGTACTGATATAAAATTCCATTGATGTGTATTAAACAGAAACGACTTAACATGCGTCTGTGTGTTATTATTGTCATATGTTATTGAATAACTATAAAGTTGTCCTAATGGCACCAGGCCAGAACCCAACCCTCCGTCTGACTCTAACCTCTTGTCAGAACCCTTAGGGCCTCTCATACAAGTATTCTGTTGCCTCCCTAAACTCTTTAAGCCTCCATACTGTACTGTGGCCCTTCAAGTTCAAAATGCTGCTGATTATAACTTTACGGTCTGTAATGTTCCAGATCCTTCCTATATTATACTCAGCAGCAAGTCTCCTGTCTCTACACGTGTGGATCCTCATGTCCATTAGTACACTGAGGTCTGATGCTGTTTACCATGTAATGTCTGGTCTATCAATTTTTACCTGCTGTTACTCACTACTGTCAGACCAAAAGTAAAAAAATGCAAATAATTCCACCAAATTCCACCAATATTATTGATCATATGCTATTTCTTTCCCGACCAATCGCCATTGCTATTGGGCTCATTCTGCAGGTTTCATTTCATTTGACTGAGCATTCCTGCAGAGACCCAGGGTCCTGCTGGGAGAGTCAGTGCGTTCCCGAGCACGAGCTGTTCTCCACTGTTTCCTCCTATCCACTCACCCTGCTGATTAGGGTTATCAATAATATATGATGAGTACTAGAGCCACACGCGCTCTCTCTCTGTGGTTGCTTATTTACTGTGAGCTTAGAGAGCAGCGGTGTTAGGATAACTTTACACTGCAATGTGTTCTCCTTTGACGTGGTTGCATATGTATGTGTAATTTATATGAATGCCTGGTGCAGTGGACTCGTGCAAGAGAAAACAGGATATCAACCAGCCAACAACAGAGCCAGAGACAATACCCTTACCCTTACCCTAACCTTAAACCGTACCTAACCCTAACCTTAACCCTTACCATATGCATTTTTAATTTCAACTTCAAAGGGGTAAGGTCAGAGTTGGGATGTTCCAAGGATCCCGGATAGCATGGACCGTTGGTGCTGTGTGTTATGTTCGTCACTGTTTTCAGACTGGGAAGGACACATTTTGCAGGGTGTTGTTCCGTATGCTAGTTTGTAATATTGCAGGAAATAGAAGAAAACCTGGAGGAAAAACTGAATTCTGTTTTGCCAGAAGTGTGCTCTATGCACAAAATCAACATATTTTGATGGGAGTTTAGTCAGCGATTTTGCGGCCAATCTCACGCACTGTTGCACCTACGACACTAATCTATCGAGCACTATTGGAGCTCCGCCAAAGCAAGACATTTGATTGGTTTGACGTGTTGCGAGGAGTTCCCACCCCTATTTTTCTGCCATAAACTTCTCCAGGCTTTTCATTTTTTGGTAGCCTGGCTCGCAACGAGGCTAAACACACACACACACACACACACACACACACACACACACACACACACACACACACACACACACACACACACACACACACACACACACACACACACACACACACACACACACTATTTTTAACTTACATATTTGACACATGATTACATTGTGTATGTTTATTTATACAGTAATTATTATTCCACATGTCCTCACCTGGGATTGGAATTCCTCTTGGTTTATGACATTCCGATCTTCCTGCTACGCTACCATCTCTGACAATGACATATTTCACCTGTATTACTACACTTTCCGCTTCAAAGTAACTCTCAGCTCTGTTCAAAATCCACTAAGAAAAGCTATTTTATTCATCATAATGATTGAGTTGTAACATTAAAACTGAATACTATAAAACTATACAGAAAACCCTCAAATTGCTGAAATAAGTAAATGAAATCAATGATGAGAGAATAGTAAGAATAACTTAGAACTGAAATAGCAGTGCAGATGGCACTCCTTTGCTAAGTGCAGAGATGTTTTATAGGTAATGAATATGTAGGGGTCTTCTGAGAATGATACAGACTTTGTGGCGCAACGGAAAGATCAGTGTACCCCAAATCCAATTCAAATCCCAGGTGGGCTCATATTGAGAAGTCAGTACTTAGGGATCATGTCAAATTTGATCATATTGTAGGTCCAATGCAGCCATTTTAATTGCAATATCACATTTCTGAGTTCCTTACTGTGAATTACAATTACAATTAAGTTCCTTACTGTGAATGTTTTCAATTAAAATGGTAAAAAAAAAAAAATTGCTTCTTAGCAAAGAGCAATTTTTCAAGCAAGAATTTTGATAAGACTGTCTGGGATTGGTCTGAGTGGGGAGGGGGAAACTGAAAACTATCTGTTATTGTCAGATAGGTTAGGAAATCCCTTTCTTATTGGTCTGTTAACTAATTTATCACCTAGTGATGTCACCAGGCAGGCCAAAACTCCATCCCACCAGAAAAGGCATAAATGTCAGACGATCTTACACTAAAATGGCATTATCATCATTTTCACAATTTCACAGTATTATTCAAATCAAATCAAATACTTACTTACAAGCCCTTAACCAAAAATGCAGTTTTATGAAAATACCAATAAAAAAATTATAAAAAAAGAGATAAGAAAAATGAATAATTAAAGAGCAGCAGTAAATAACAATAGCGGGGCTATATACAGGGGGTACCGGTTCAGAGTCAATGTGTCAATGTGTGGGGGCACCGGTGTCGAGGTAGTTGAGGTAATTATGTACATGCAGGTAGGATTATTAAAGTGGCTATGCATAGATGATAACAGAGAGTAGCAGCAGCGTGGGGGGGAGGGGTGCAAATAGTCGGGATAGCCATTTGATTAGCTGTTCAGGGGTCTTATGGCTTGGGGATAGAAGCTGTTTAGAAGCCTCTTGGACCTATACTGGGCTCTCCGGCACCACTTGCCGTGCGGGAGCAGAGAGAACAGTCTATGACAAGGGTGGCTGGAGTCTTTGACAATTTTCCAACCTCATAGTGTGGAAATACTGTATACAGTGGGGAGAAGAAGTATTTGATACACTGCCGATTTTGCAGGTTTTCCTACGTACAAAGCATGTAGAGGTCTGTAATTTTTTATCATAGGTACACTTCAACTGTGAGAGACGGAATCTAAAAATCCAGAAAATCACATTGTATGATTTTTAAGTAATTAATTTGCATTTTATTGCATGACATAAGTATTTGATACATCAGAAAAGCAGAACTTAATATTTGGTACAGAAACCTTTGTTTGCAATTACAGAGATCATACGTTTCCTGTAGTTCTTGACCAGGTTTGCACACACTGCAGCAGGGATTTTGGCCCACTCCTCCATACAGACCTTCTCCAGATCCTTCAGGTTTCGGGGCTGTCTGTAAGGGATTTCCTCTTCGTCTGAGGAGGAGTAGCAAGGATCGGACCAATGTGCAGCGTGGTAAGTGTCCATAATGAGATATTTAATAAATCAACAGAACACTGAACAAAATAACAAAAGTACAAACAAACAACCGAAACAGTCCCGTATGGTGTAAACACTGAAACGGAAAATAACCACCCACCACACACAATGGAAAACAGGCTACCTAAATATGGCTCCCAATCAGAGACAACTACTGACACCTGCCTCTGATTGAGAACAATACTAGGCCAAACACATAGAAATATAAATACAGAACAAACCTTAGAAAAACAACATAGAATGCCCACCCCAACTCACGCCCTGACCAAACTAAAATAAAGACATATAAAAGGAACTAAGGTCAGAACGTGACACTGTCGTTGGGCAATACGGACTTTCAGCTCCCTCCAAAGATTTTCTATTGGGTTCAGGTCTGGAGACTGGCTAGGCCACTCCAGGACCTTGAGATGTTTCTTACGGAGCCACTCCTTAGTTGCCCTGGCTGTGTGTTTCGGGTCGTTGTCATGCTGGAAGACCCAGCCACTACCCATCTTCAATGCTCTTACTGAGGGAAGGAGGTTGTTGGCCAAGATCTCGCGATATATGGCCCCATCCATCCTCCCCTCAATACGGTGCAGTCGTCCTGTCCCCTTCGCAGAAAAGCATCCCCAAAGAATTATGTTTCCACCTCCAGGCTTCACGGTTGGGATGGTGTTCTTGGGGTTGTACTCATCCTTCTTTTTCCTCCAAACACGGCGAGTGGAGTTTAGACCAAAAAGCTCTATTTTTGTCTCATCAGACCACATGACCTTCTCCCATTCCTCCTCTGGATCATCCAGATGGTCATTGGCAAACTTCAGACGGGCCTGGACATGCGCTGGCTTGAGCAGGGGGACCTTGCGTGCGCTGCAGGATTTTAATCCATGACGGCGTAGTGTGTTACTAATGGTTTTCTTTGAGACTGTGGTTCCAGCTCTCTTCAGGTCATTGACCAGGTCCTGCCATGTAGTTCTGGGCTGATCCCTCACCTTCCTCATGATCATTAATGCCCCACGAGGTGAGATCTTGCATGGAGCCCCAGACCGAGGGTGATTGACCGTCATCTTGAACTTCTTCCATTTTCGAATAATTGCGCCAACAGTTGTTGCCTTCTCACCAAGCTGCTTGCCTATTGTCCTGTAGCACATCCCAGCCTTGTGCAGGTCTACAATTTTATCCCCGATGTACTTACACAGCTCTCTGGTCTTGGCCATTGTGGAGAGGTTGGAGTCTGTTTGATTGAGTGTGTGGACAGGTGTCTTTTATACAGGTAACGAGTTCAAACAGGTGCAGTTAATACAGGTAATGAGTGGAGAACAGGAGGGCTTCTTAAAGAAAAACTAACAGGTCTGTGAGAGCCGGAATTCTTACTGGTTGGTAGGTGATCAAATACTTATGTCATGCAATAAAATGCAAATGAATTACTTAAAAATCATACAATGTGATTTTCTGGATTTTTGTTTTAGATTCCGTCTCTCACAGTTGAAGTGTACCTATGATACAAATGACAGACCTCTACATGCTTTGTAAGTAGGAAAACCTGCAAAATCGTAGTGTATCAAATACTTGTTCTCCCCACTGTATATAAACCCCCTAAAAATCAAGATTTTGATTGTAGTGATTTGTACACACTAAACAGCCTACTTCTTACCTTAAAATCCCCATACCATTTTAATACTTTACTTATAATGGTTTGGGACACCTGGGACCATCACAGTATGACTATTAAAATAAAAGTCCTGAGAACATCCTAAAAAGGTCCTGACATTGTCATCAGTGACGTCCTGGAAACATACAGAAAACTACACAAAGGGCGCCCAGAGAATGTTCCCTTGGGACCATCATGTGAAGTCTCCTCGGCCATCATAAAATGTCCCTTTGTGGTCATTGAATGTTAAATGCCCTATCAGAACCAATTTGAAGTGCAACATATTTTTTTAAATACAAAATAGGAAACTTTTTGTAACATTTGCTAATCGATATCAAAATACATTATCATAACATCATACCACAACCAAAGCGGGACCGGTACTGAATGTCAACTTATGGTCCTGTGGATAACTTCACGTTTTAATGTTACTAGAACGTTCTCAGAACGTCAGTGGGATAATGTCTTGCCAAAACCCTTTAAGGGACATAATGGAAAAATTGCCGAATGTCCTTAAGACGTCCCCTGTTTGCTGGGAATGTTACAAATGGATATTGGTCTCGTCTCACAATGCTCCTGTCCTGTGCTCTCCCCTTAGAGACCTTCTACATGCTGGATGACCACTCTGTGACCGACCAGCAATTATGACCAGTGATAGACACACCACTCACACTGTAATTCCCCACGGCACCGGGGTGTGTGTGTGTATGTGTATATGTGTGTGTATGCGTGCATGCGTGTGTGTCTGTGCAAGTGTGTGTGCGTGCATATGTGAGTATGTACAGTATGAAACTGATGCAGGATTTACAGCTGATGAGTGGGATGCCATCAGTGTCATTTTGAGGACAACTGGAAGAAATTGGGTTAAGTGAAGACAATGCACGGTACACACACAGACACACACACTAACACACACATACTTGCACTACATGCAGAAAAAAAGCCAGATTGTGTATATAAATACCTGCATCATCAACAGTGCAGTGGGAGACCGTGTCTGGGAGTGGTTTGGAGGGTTTGTGGCAATAAATCTTTCTGAAAGAGGGTTCCATGGAGGATACTGAAACTCACTTCGCTAGGGAGTTTTAACCATTTTTCTCCCTTTCGCCCCTTTCACTGCTAACCCAACCATCCTCCATCTTCCAGCCCGTCTTCTCCCTCTCCTCCCTCCCTCTCTTATATCCAGTTTCTGCCATTCGTTCCCTCACCGATCAGGACAGATAGCAGACATACCTGGCCCGGCCAGCGCCCATCCATCTCCTGCTGGGACTGCAATCTAAGAGCTCTGCTTGGGAACAACAAGACGCTGCTTGCCGAAACCTTGTAGGAGGAAAGAGGTGCTTTTTATTATCTTCCTGCCTCAGCCAGCTCCAGGTCACAGCACACAACCTCCTCCAGGATATCACCCAACGTTGACTTTCCAGACACTCTACTGCAGTCTTTTGAGCCTTACCATCTCACAACTTCCTCTGGGCTTTCCCTCATCCCTATTTCTTCTTCATTTTGATTAGTTGCAGTCTGTCTCCCTCTGTAATTCCCCAACATTTTGCAAATGTTTCTACAATGTAGGCCTACTCCTCAATGGAACTTTTGATCCGGACAGTTTGAAAATGTCTGACCCTTCTTTAAAATCCGTCTGCCTAGTATTCTAATTCTAAACGATGACAAAGGCATCACACCTGAGGTGGACAGATATAGTTCAGACGAAACATAATTAGCTAAAAAGTCAGCAAAGACAACGCATGTACACACACGCACACACACACACGCACTTTCTGTCCATCTATAGGCCTGCGTTTCCATCCTGCGGAGCTTCTTACTAATTTCAGGACCTTGAATAAACGGTTGGTGATCAATCAAAGCTGCCACGACTAAAATACACACAGATTCATCAACATATTAGCGCTCTACTTGTATTACTCCTCTCTCTAGCTCATTCTAGCTCTCTCCCTACCACTTCCTCTATCTTTGTCTACTTCATCTACCTGAATAAAAACACCTTTCTCCCACCTGGACTAGGAACACTCAGACCGGCAGACATCACTTGGAGCGAGGCAGCTGGTATACAGGAGTAGGACCAGGAGATATTCCTGATCAAGGGGCTTGACCATGAAAAACTCCTGGCCCCATACCTGAGGTTCAAGGTGTATGATATAAGATATATCATTCTACATCATAGGGAGAGAGTAATCTTGAACCACTAATCACTGAAGTCTATGAGTGCACTTAGCCTAGCTGTGTTGCAGACAGGCTTGTTCAAGTATGCCTATTTATTGTTGGGGAAACGGATACAGCGGTTCAGCATAACGGAGTGCAATCTGTAGGGAGTTTTAATTCAAAGGGAAAATGATCACCTCACTAAGCTAAAGTCAGTGCAGTGGAGTGAATGAACAGCTGTAAGAGGGGAGTGAAGGTAGCGTGTTAACACACTGTGCACTATCACGAGCTCCAGCTGCAGCTCTGATCTCACAAGCCCCTCTGGTCCCCTGTTCCTCCTCTGTCTCTACCCTCCCTCCCTCCTTCCCTCCCTCCTTTCCTCGAGTGGCCAGGAGAATGATTATGCGAGGCGGGAGTGAGATCCATCAATTTGTCATATGCTTGTTCCCCAGTCCCCTCTGAGGACCAGCCCCCTCCCTGACTGCAGCTACACATTAGCATGAGAAGAAAAGGAGGAAGACGCCAAACACACTATATGACAATAATAATAGAAACTCGCCCCTTGATTTAACATTATTGTTATTTGCCAACCTAAGGGGAATTTCAACTGCAGTGACACAACGCCTATGGTAGGAAGGTGGAGAGAGGGAGGGCGTTACTCATAGAGGGAGAGAGGCTCTACAGGATTGTCATGCGACCTTGTCGTTAGGACCATCATATAGCAACATAAAGAGGGCGGGCGGATTCTGTACTCTGCCTAAAGAAACCGTCACTTTGAGAAGTCTTAGGCCAGCCGCCAACCCTCCTCCCACCTGTCCCCTCTCTCCCTTTAGAATTTCTTTCTCACCTCACCATGTCCCTGCGTTACGCTACCTAAGTCATATTTCTGAAGGTGTGCGGACATGGTGAGGGAGTTTTCCTTTATCTCAAATCAAATAAAACTTTATTTGTCACATGCGCCGAACACAACAAGTGTAGACTTTACCGTGAAATGCTTACTTACAAGCCCTTAACCAACAGTGCAGTTCACGAAGAGTAAAGAAAACATTTACCAAGTAGGCTAAAATAAAAAGTAATAATAAAAAGTAACACAATATGAATAACAATAACGAGGCTATATACAGGGGGCACTGGTACCGAGTCAGTATGCAGGGGTACAGGTTAGTTTAATTTGTACATGTAGGTGGGGGTGAAGTGACTATGCATAGATAATAAACAGAGAGTAGCAGCAGTGTACAAAAAGAAAGGGGGGTCAATGTAAATTGTCTGGTGGCAATTTTATTAATTGTTCAGCAGTCTAATGGCTTGGGGGTAGAAGCTGTTGAGGAGCTTTTTGGTCCTAGACTTGGTGCTCCGGTACCGCTTGCCGTGCGGTAGCATAGAAAACAGTCTATAACTTGGGCGACTGGAGGCTCTGACAATTTTATGGGCTTTCCTCTGACACCGCCTATTGTATAGGTCCTGGATGGCAGGAAGCTTGGCCCCAGTGATGTTCTGGGCTGTTTGCACTACGCTCTGTAGTGCCTTACGGTCAGATGCCGAGCTGTTGCCATACCAGGCGGTGATGCAACTGGGTCAGGATGCTCTCGATGGTGCAGCTGTAGAACCTTATGAGGATCTGGGGACCCATGCCAAATCTTTCAGTCTCCTGAGCGGGAAAAGGTTTTGTTGTGCCCTCTTCACAACTGTCTTGGCATGTTTGTACCATGATAGTTCGTTGGTGATGTGGACACCAAGGAACTTGAAACTCTCGACCCGCACCTCCTTCTGTGTGGTAGTGTAGTCAAAACACAACGACACACATACAGTACATGACCGCTGTCTATCTTCTCTCAAACACACACATACACGACACACATGTTTTCTGCAGGTTGCGTGACACATACAGCTCTGTTGAATACCCACCGTACCATTTACATTTACCCAGGCCAGAGAAAACCCCCACCAGGGGCCGTTAAACACACTGGATGTTTATTGAAAAATAGAAGGTGATTTTGTCACTGTTACATGAGGCAAGTTTATATTTAGATGTGTTTATCGATTCTGATCTGACACACTACACTAGCCCTGTCTAGGCCCCATAATTCAGATTCAGTCATGGAGATTGGCTAAATCCCCCTGTCACTAAATCATTGGACGTGGACCAGCAGAGGGGCTGGCAATGGCATGGTGATACAGACAGACTTTATGATGAGGACACAGATGGATCTCTATGGTGCTCTAACACTGTGTGTGTGTGTGTGTGTGTGTGTGTGTGTGTGTGTGTGTGTGTGTGTGTGTGTGTGTGTGTGTGTGTGTGTGTGTGTGTGTGTGTGTGCGTGCGTGCGTGCGTGCGTGCGTGCGTGCGTGCGTGCGTGCATGTGTGTGTTTCTCTAACATGGTTCATGGCATACTCCCTGTCAGTGTTATACAGTATTTCCAGTGACCTAATCAAATCAAATCAAAACAATGCTGTTAAAGAGGGGTGTGTGTGTATGTGTGTGTGTGTGTGTGTGTGTGTGTGTGCGCATGTTATGGTTGTGAGCGTGTGTGCGCATGTCATGGTTGTGAGCGTGTGGATGCATAGAGTCAGAGCAAAACAGGGTCAATGCAGGTAGCCCAGGTAGCCATTTGATTAGCTATTTAGCAGTCTTGTTAAGCAGTCTTAGAAGCTGTTTAGGGACCTGTTGGTTATAGACTTGATGCACTGTTACCGCTTGCTGTGTGATAGCAGAGAGAACAGTCTATGGCTTGAGTGGCTAGAGTCTTTGAAACATTTTTGGGCCTTCCTCTGACACCGTCTGGTCTTTTTTCACCACGCCCTGTAGCGCCCTGCGGTTGGGTGCCTTGCAAGTGCAATACCAAACGTTGATGCAGCCAGTCAAGATGCTCTCAATGGTGCAGCTGTAGAAATTTTGGAGGATCTGAGGGCACATGCCAAATCTTTTCAGTCTCCTGAGGGGGAAGAGGCACTGTCGTGCCCTCTTCCAAACTGTGTGGGTATGTGTGGACCATGTTAATTCCTTAGTGATGTGGACACTGAGGAACTTGAAGCTCTCGACACACTTCACTACAGCCCTAATGATGTGGATGAGGTGTGCTCGCCACTCCGTTTCCTGTAGCCCACGGTCAGCTCCTTTGTCTTGCTTGTCGTTGAGGGAGAAGTTGTTGTCCTGGCACCACACTGTCTCACTGTCGCCGGTGATTAGGCCTACCACCGTCATGTCATCAGCAAACTTAATGAAGGTGTTGGAGTCGTGCGCGGCCACACAGTTGTGAATGAACAGGGAGTACAGGAGGGGACTAAGCACACACCACTGAGGGTCCCCGTGTTGATGTTCAGCGTGAAGGATGTGTTGTTACTTACCCTCACCGCCTGGGGGCAGCCCATCAGGAAGTCCAGGATACAGTTGCAGGGGGAGGTGTTCCCAGGGTCCTCAGCTTGGGGATGAGCTTGGCGTGGACAAGGGTGTTGAATGCTGAGCTGTAGTCAATAAACAGCATTCTCACATAGGTATTCCTTTTGTCCAGATGGGTTAGGGCAGTGTGGAGTGCAATAGAGATTGCGTCATCTGTGGATCTGTTGGGGCGGTATGCGAATTGGAGTGGGTCTAGGGTGTCTGGGATGATGGTGTTGATGTGAGCCATGAAAAGTCTTTCAAAGCATTTCATGGCTATAGATGTGAGTGCTACACGGCGATAGCCATTTAGGCAGGCCCTGAACTTAATGGCACCATCACCCGCTTTTAGTGGTTCCACCAAACTAAGTTCCCCATAACCATTAAAACTGATCCGAGACCAAATGGATTGTTATCCTTACAGTATTACAGAAAGGGTCAAATCTGGTTCAGAATCAGTATATGGGCCTCCCTGTCTGGCAACACTAACAACTCTCCGTCTCTGTGGCCTGTCCTGTCCTCTGCTGCAATGTTTAAAAATTATAATACCAATAGATGTATTTTATCTAGTGCTTTTCATTCCAAGTAGAATCTCAAAGTCGCATTAAAAACAAAATAAACAAAAAACAATTGAACAAAACAAATGCAGGGATCTGGCAGTTCTTGCGCGTTGGTCTTCCACAGCTTTAGGTGAAGACAGTTCAGAAGGAAAGTAACTTCTTATTGCTGCATCCCGCTCCCGGGATCGCTATGACAACAGCCAGTGAAAGTGCAGGGCGCCAAATTCAAACAACAGAAATCTTATAATTAAAATTCCTCAAACATACATGTGTCTTATATCATTTTAAAGGTAATCTTGTTGTTAATCCCACCAAAGTGTCCGATTTCAAATATGCTTTTCAGCGAAAGCACTACAAACGATTATGTTAGGTCACCACCAAACCACAATAAGCACAGCCATTTTTCCAGCGAAAGATAGCAGTCAGAAAAAGCAGAAATAGAGATAAAATGAATCACTAACCTTTGATTATCTTCATCAGATGACACTCATAGGACTTCATGTTATACAATACATGCATGTTTTGTTTGATAAAGTTCATATTTATAACAAAAAATCTGAGTTTACATTGGCGCGTTACATTCACTAGTTCCAAAAACATCAAGTGATTTTGCATAGCCACATCGTTTCAACAGAAATACTCATCATAAATGTAGATGATAATACAAGTTATACACATGGAATTATAGATATACCTCTCCTTAATGCAACCGCTGTGTCAGATTTCAAAAAAGCTTTACAGAAAAAGCAAATCATGCAATAATCTGAGATGGAGCTCAGAACAATAGCCAAATTAGCCGCCATGTTGGGGTCAACAGAAACCAGAAAATACATGATAAATGTTTCCTTACCTTTGATGAACTTCATCAGAATGCAGTCCTAGGAATCCCAGGTCCACAATAAATGCTTGATTTGTTCGATAATGTCCGTTATTTATGTCCAATTAGCTACTTTGGTTAGCGCTTTTGGTAAACAATTCAAAAGTCACAAAGCGCGTCCACTATAACGTGACGAAATGTCCAAAAGTTCTGTAACAGTCAGTAGAAACATGTCAAACGATGTACTGAATCAATCTTTAGAATGTTGTTAACATACATCTTGAATAACGTTCCAACCGGAGAATTAGATTGACTTCAGAAGAGCGGTGGAACGGAGGTCCTCCTCATGTGAACGCGCATGTGAAAGCGTATGTGAAAGCATGGTCAGCTCGTGGCAGACCTGACTAATTCCTGACTCCTTCGGCCCCCCTTCACATTAGAGTCTTCAGACAAAGTTCTATTGACTGGTGACATCTAGTGGAAGCCGTAGGAAGTGAAAACTCATCAATATCTCGCTGTAATTTCAATGAGAAATTGGTAAATTTGAACATTTGAAAATCTGCCAACTCAGAAAAAATTCAAACAGGAAGTGGAACTTCTCAGGTTTTTGCCTGCCATATGAGTTCTGTTATACTCACAGACATAATTCAAACAGTTTTAGAAACTTCAGAGTGTTTCCTATCCAATAAGAATAATAATATGCATATATTAGCAACTGGGACTGAGGAGCAGGCAGTTTACTATGGGCACCTCTGTGCACCTTTCATCCAAGCTACTCAATACTGCCCCTGCAGCCATAAGAAGTTAAGAGGAGGGAGCATAGATGGTACAGCCAGGCAGGGAGGTAGAGATATCCGCCAGACATGCCAAGGAGCTCTTCATCGGGAGCCTCGATAGTCACAGTCTTCGATAGTCACAGCTCCTCCTCCGTAGATCAGGCTGGATCGTCCACTACTGAAATGTAGCACACACCTGGGTGACGCTTCGGCGACGGTAAAAGCGCCAGTAAGATCACCACACCTCAGCAGTGGTCCGGAAAAGACCCCTACGAAGCCTCCCCGATCCTCTACATCTCCTCACACTGCAGTCCACTTGCCTATAGAGACTGGGGGAGGGGGCCAAAAAGCCGATGCTGTTGATCTGGTGTTGCTGCATCCTTCAAATCATATTAGCAAGCTAGCTAACTTGCTAGCCAATATAAACTGACTCACCAGAAGATATTACAGTTATCGAAAACTTTTTTTTAAAGCGTAAAATATGTACAATATAAATATAACATAAGGAATATTTAAACTAAGATTTTTTGAGGGGGAACCGATTGGCCGGACATCCCCCCCAGTTTAGAGGGGGGACCGAACGGCCTGCCAACACCCCCAGTTTAGAGGGGAAACCGAACGGCCTGCCAACACCCCCAGTTTAGAGGGGGAACCGAACGGCCTGCCAACACCCCCAGTTTAGAGGGAAACCGAACGGCCTGCCAACACCCCCAGTTTAGAGGGGAAACCGAACGGCCTGCCAACACCCCCAGTTTAGAGGGGGAACCGAACGGCCTGCCAACACCCCCAGTTTAGAGGGGGAACCGAACGGCCTGCCAACACCCCCAGTTTAGAGGGGAAACCGAACGGCCTGCCAACACCCCCAGTTTAGAGGGGGAACCGAACGGCCTGCCAACACCCCCAGTTTAGAGGGAAACCGAACGGCCTGCCAACACCCCCAGTTTAGAGGGGAACCGAACGGCCTGCCAACACCCCCAGTTTAGAGGGAAACCGAACGGCCTGCCAACAGCACATAGCTGAGGGTCCATTTTGTGTTCAGGCTACTTTACCTCTGTGGTCCAGGCTAATTTACCTCTGTAGGACAGGCACCAGCTGCTTCCCAAGGCTTCTCCACCTTGACACATATACATACAGTATTGTTTAGCTGCATCTGAAACGACACCCTATTCCCTATGGACCCTGGTCAAAAGAAGTGCACTATATAGGGGATAGGGTGCCATTCCGTACACAGCCCTTGCCATGTTTTTGACTTCGACCCCCAGGGCATTCAAGACCGTGCAGTATGCTGTCCATTACCATTACCAAAACTAATAGTCATACTCCTCCATTTAAGCTTCGACCTCTATTCCGACATCTCTTTTCCCTCTCTTTTTTCATCACCAGACTTTGGCTGTGATGAGAGAGCTTTCTCTCCCAGATTAAAAAGTGGCTGGAGTGGAGTGAGTGTTGAGTGTGTGGGGATCTGTAGACTGTATCCATTGCTTTTCTCCTGCCACCTGGTAACACAGAAAAGGCATTAATCTCTTAGGCCATTTCAAACGCCAGCTAAAGTAATGTTCACCCGGAACAGCTTCACCGCATCTAAGGGAGGAGAGAAAAAGACAAGAAAATCAGAGGAAACATTTTTGTGTCTGCTCTCCACTCTGCAGTTTGTCTCCATGGTCACGGGCTATGACTGTGACTGTCCTTTAGAGATGGTTTATTGGCTTTTCGTCCTACGGTATAACCTTATTATTCTTGCTGCTCTCCAAGCTTGTTGTCATGAGCACAGAGTCTAAAAATGCAGCCAGCAATCAACAAATACATCCAAACCCTTCACCAAATACACAGCCACACGCCCATCCACCCATGCATACACTCTTATAGAGAGTGTGTATTCAGACATTTATAGATGGAATCAAACTCAATTCAGTCTTTCAAATTAACCTAGTCACAAAGGTAAACATTTGCAGTAGAAGAGCTCTCGGATTGCAAGTATTAAAAGTTCAGTTCAAAAAACCCTTGTCGTCTTTGAGTTAATCTAACAATTCTTTCTAAATGGGTACAGCGCACACATTTTGGGGCAAAACTTCAAAAACGGGGGATGAGACAAGGTGGGACAACATGACACAATTAGAGAACAAATGTATACTGAACAAAAATATAAATAATTTCAACGATTTTACTGAGTTACAGTCATATAAGGAACTCAGTCAATTGAAATAAATAAATTAGGCCCTAAACTATGGATTTCATATAACTGGGCAGGGGCGCTGCCATGGGTGGGCCTGGGAAGGCATAGGCCCACCCACTGGGGAGCCAGGCCCAGCCAATCTAAATGTGTTTTTGCCCACAAAAGGGCTTTATTACAGACAGAAATACTCCTCAGTTTCATCAGCTGTCAGGGTGAGTTGTCTCCGACGATCCCGCAGGTGAAGAACCCGGATGTGGAGGTCCTGGGCTGGTGTGATTACACGTGGTCTGCGGCTGTGTGGCCAGTTGGACGTACTGCCAAATTCTCTAAAACGCCATTGGAGGCAGCTTAAAGTAGAGAAATGAACATTAAATTCTCTGGCAACAGCTCTGGGGGACATTCCTGCAGTCGGCATGCCACTCTCCCTCAAAACTTGAGACATCTGTGGCATTGTGTTGTGTGACAAAACTGCACATTTTAGAGTGGCCTTTTGTTGTCCCCAGCACAAGGTGCACATGTGTAATGATCATGCTGTTTAATCAGGTTCTTGATATGCCACACCTGTCAGGTGGATCAATTATCTTGGCAAAGGAGAAATTCTCACAAACAGGGATGTTAACAAATTTGTGCACAACATTTGAGAGAAATACGCTTTTTGCGCGCATGGAAAGTTTCTGGGATCTTTTATTTCACTTCATGAAACAAGGGACTGACACTTTACATGTTGCGTTTATATTTTTGTTCAGTATATATCAGAACGTAAATGAGAAGTGTTTTGTGCCAGGACCTCTGAATGCTGTGTAATCAGATTCAGCTCAGCTCACACAGCGCAGAGATAGCAGTGTGTTGAAATGGATTCTTAATGATGGACACATCACAGAACTAGTGCCCAACCGTACTGTGTTCCTGTGACAGCCCACCATGATACACACACACACACACACACACACACACACACACACACACACACACACACACACACACACACACACACACACACACACACACACACACACACACACACACACACACACACACACAGACACACAGACACACACACACACACTTCTCCCAGGAGCTCTGGAGAAACGGAGATTGCCTATTTAAGGTGGAAATCAATATCCTTTCTTTTCCCATCTCTCCCCTCCCTCTCCTCCGCCTCCTTCTCCTCCTCCTGTCCTTTCAATTCCCTGACCCTCTCCCTCCATCTCTCTGTATCTTTCTTCCTCTTTCTCCAAAGACACATCTACCCCACAAGAGACTCTTCATCAGTACTGGGGCTGGCACACACACAGAGAAACACACACATAAACTGAACAACACACACCAAGCCAAGGTCTGAGAGAGAACACACTGCATCCGCTCAGAAACACTCTTGTGATCATAGAAACTATGAACAGATTGCAATGCCATATACACACTAACGTAAACAGGTTTGATCAAAAAAAATCATGCACCTATACACACAGACACACGCACACTGCTCATATCATGTCAGGGTCTTATCCCCCAGCTCCTCTCTCTCTCTCCCTAAGCGTAGCCACTCCTGTCCATACCTAGCAGAGGCCCATAGTGCCACCTAATCTGCAGTGGGCCAGGGCTACAGGGCTGGGACTGGGGGGACAGGGCAGTGGGTGGACGGCCACACACCTCTTTATTTGGGCCCGCTAAAAATACCCAGGGAGATTGGGCAGGATACAGGGGGCTGGGTGCAGGGGCTTGGGAAAGGTGGAGTGGCTGGAAAGGTCTGGTGCGGTGTATGGTGGGCTGGAATGGGCTGGGGTAGGATGGCTCTGGTACGCCAGAGTGAGGAGTCAAGGGTGATGACAGGAAGGGAACAGAAAAGGAAAAGAGGAGGGGGAGTGGAGGAGGACAGGGTAGAGTAGTCAATCGACAGAGAGATGGATTGGAACAGCCTCCCCCCAGCCATTCCACCCTGTACATCCCACTCACCCACCCCCTTTTGTCGGGACGCTCAGCACTTGACAGGCTATTTTTTGCCACGCTTCACTAAATAAGGCCAGGCAGCGTCGGGGTGCAGGCGGGCCGGTCAGGGGGGCGCATGTCTGCTGTTCCTACCTGGGTATATAAGCCCCTGGACGGTGGGGGGTTACTCTGATCACGCTGCCCTTCCGTTCTCTCCCAGAGTTTGTCCGTCTCGATCTGAAGTCCACCTTTCCACTTTTCATTTCAAAATCAATGCTTATGTCTTCATCCACTCCTCCAGAGCATCGTCAGCTGACAGGGTATTGCTTTAGAAATGTTTTGCTTACTTTCTCTCTTCTCAACCCTTTTGCTTCTGAAGTCTCCCTGTGATGGGATCGACACATTCATTTTTTCACATTCATACTTTGGAGGTTGATACAGGCCCTGCGTTGCGGTGACCTCAGGATGTGTGGCGCTGTGGAATATGGGGGGTCAGTGTCGAGAAGGAGATGTGGGGAAATGACGGACAGCTGAGAGGTTAGAAAGGAAAATGTAATCTCTTCAATGCGCCGTTGAGGCAAAACATAGACTCTTTCTTTCTTTCTTTCTTTCTTTCTTTCTTTCTTTCTTTCTTTCTTTCTTTCTTTCTTTCTTTCTTTCTTGCACTTATCCTGTCATCTATTGTGTCTCCTCTGCTTTCCTCACTCACTCTCTGGCGCTCTCTCACTCACTCAGTCAGTCTTTCTCTTTCTCTCTCCCTTCCTCTGTCCCTCTTCTCAATTTGTCCTTCAGCTCTGTCAGCGCACAGTCCACATTCTCTGATCCCTCTATTGCAGTTTCATTAAGCTTCCTCAGTCAAACTTTGCATGGTTAGGTGGGGAGGGATGGGCAGCCGTGAGTTTGACGCATTTGAACGCCACATCATCAGGTTATAAAAAAAATCCTCTTATAAGAAAGGTTCAAGTCTTTTGATTTTATATAGGGCTTTTTCTTAGTACCTGCCATTGGTTCTTTTTGGTATTTTTTTCCTCCTCTCATCCTCTTCCTCCCATCCGGTGTGAGAAAAGCAGCATCTCCCATGACCCTCCTCTCCTCTCTGCATCCCTAAACTCTCCGTCGCTGATTCAGCTCCCAGGAAACAGACAGACACTCTGCCTGCAGCAGCCACACCGCACGGGCCGCCGCCCCGCCAGATCATCCTCATACCGGTACGTGCTCTATGTGTGTGTGTGCATTCAACATACTGTATGCGTATGTCTATACTGTCTCTGTCTGTACATGCGTAATGGGTATGCATGTGTGGGTGCATTCTGTGTCAGTCTGACAGCTCGGCTGTCTTCTCAGTGCAGTTGTTTCTGACGGTTGCTCCGACAGGGCACGGAGCGCTGGGCTGCTGTCCATTCCATCGTCCTCCTCTTGTCAAAGTTGCTTTAGTGTTATAGCAGAAAGGGTATAGCTGTAATGTGTGAACCCCAGTGGATGACTGCCATGCTTTCTTAAGAGAGTGGGGAAGAGGGAGTATTTTATATCTCTACAAGGTCGACGGTTATCTGAAACATTATATATAAACTAGCATGCTTAATTCTTTGCCTTTAGTTCACTTATAGTGCATTCATTTACTTCACTGTGGTTGAATTTGTTCAAATTAGCTATCATTATTGCTGGGGGTTTTCTCTTCTTCTGAAGGACACCCATGCAGTTTAGAATTTATTTAATAAATTAAGTTAAACTTATTCACGCAATTATTTTCAATGGCTTTACTTTTTCTTGTTTTATCTAACATCCTAGCATTCACACTTCCACTGCAATAACTTCACTCTTTCCGCATCACAGCACATTAGGAGTCATTTCTTTACACGGTCACGGATACGACTGCTTGATGGACTACTTGTGACTATGTCTGTGGTTTGAAGGAGACAGGTGTGAGGTTTTAGCGGTTGAAAGTGGAATGACCCTGGCACTGCGGGGTTAAATGACACCAAGTGAATGTGAGCGAGGGCAGTCATGGGACCGGAATATCACAGCAGGCCCTAATGGACTATCTATAGACAGGACAGACGCATGTGTCACTCTCAGAAGAGGAGCGAGAGTAGGGAGAGATAGATAGAGAGAGAGGAGGAGAAGGCGGTGAAGATGGGAGCAAGGTTCCAATCTAGGCAGACGTGTGTTTGACTCGGCTGATTTTACTCTAAATCTAATGGTGCCAGAAACCAGATATCAGACACCAGATACCAGCAGGGGAATCAGTGGTGGTCAGCTGTCTGTCAAGCACCAGAGTGTGAGAGGTTCACAGTGACTCCTGGTCTGGTACTGAGGGAGATTGGGTGACCCAGGTGCTGCTGGAGAGACAGGCTGTTGCTGGTTGTGATACATATACAAGCAGCTGTTTGAAAGGATTCTGACCTGCTGACACTCTCTAAATGGGTTGGGTTCGAATCTCTACCTTGCCTTGTAGAACAAGATGCAGCTGTCCAACAAATATTCAATGAGGTTGATTTCAGGATTCATTTGAATACTTGGACAGATGGACCTGCTTCTGGGAGACAGATGTTTAGGGGCTTGAATACACAACGCTCTTCTATTCATCTGTGTTTGGTTAGCCCTCTTCAACCCTGGCGGGAGGTGTAGTGGGAAGGGTTGAGACTGGGTTTAATGCCTGGTAATGGAGTGAATACAGGACAGGGTGTGTGGATGGTGTAGGGATGTAGAAGCTGCCTTCCCTCTGTTACTATCCCAGTCCCAGGCGATAGTGATTTACACAAACCTGCCTTCCATGGTGGATGGTGCGGGGAACAGGGGAGGAAGAGAGGGATGGTGGTGGGAACAGGGGAGGAAGAGAGAGAAGGGGAAAGAAGCACTGTGATTTATGATGGAGACTTTTAGTTTAATTACTGGGAGGGCTTGGCTGATGTATGCAGCAGTCCTGTAGAAGCACAGGTCCTGCCATGGAGAGACAGGAGCACGGAGACTCTGACAACACTGCGCAACCAGCACTTTCATACATACAGCAGATAACTGTATACAAATGCACATGCACACAGTATTTGTCTCTGGGGAATTCTATGCTTATGAGGTGAAGTACAGTGGATACATTATGCATGTGTGTGTAACAATGTCAATGTAGGCTGCCCCTGTCTGTTTCTCTTTATCTTCCCCTCCTCCCCCTCCCCCTCCTCCTCCTCCTCCTCCTCCTCCTCCTCCTGCTCCTCCTGCTCCTCCTCCTCCTCCTCCTGCTCCTCCTGCTCCTCCTGCTCCTCCTGCTCCTCCTGCTCCTCCTCCTGCTCCTCCTCCTCACTCTCACGCCCATTGTCGCATTTGTGTCGCATATCCACTTACTTCTAAGAACATTGTAGATGGTGAGTTAACCCACTCACTATCGCTTCCTATTTATTTCTGTCAGTACGTTTCGCTCTCCAGATAGTTCCTGTTTAGCCACTTAGTGTGGAAGAGTTGATAAAGTTGTACACATATTTCATTACAACATTTTCCTTAAATTAACTAAGGTAAAATAATCTGCTGAATGAGACAGTGCATTCAAACTCCCTAAAACATTGCCCATAGCTTCCTACCATCCCAGGCTTCAGTCATCCATGTCATGTTAGGTGAATAGATAATGTCTTGTTCTCAGAGCCCCGTGATGCTCCTCCTCTGAGCGACCTCTAGGAGGGGGCTGTAATTATTTGTCATGGCTAATGGCCGCCGCTCACAAGTAAAGACGCTGGCAGTGTGGCCCCTGCCGTGGTGAAGGAGAGCATTGCATGTCGGGTCGTAAGTCACCCGCGGTGGCGGCTGCTGCTTGTTATGGCACCTCGTTTCCACCAGAAACAGCACAGGGACTTCCTTCCTTCTCTCTCTCCCTCTCTCTCTACCCCCTTGTCTTCTCATGTCTGTCACTGAATCAGGGTGTTTTCAAACAGTCTGCACAGAGGCCAAACTGGTCTGTAGGGAAATTCAGGCAGAGCACTGGCTGTTCACTGTATCTGTGTGTGTGTGTGTCTGACTACACACACACACACACACACACACACACACACACACACACACACACACACACACACACACACACACACATGCTCACACACGGGTTCATAAACACACACACACGCAAACGTGCACACACACTTCTTCACCTACAGCCTCCCCGCCAATAGGATTACTTAACACCCCTCTCAGAGCCTTCATTAGAAGACTGACGTTAGCAGGGGTTCAATGTATTAAAAGCACAAGTCAGCCTTTGTGCATTTGCCTATAGATGGGTATTGATCTAAAGGGACAGGGGGGTGGAGGGCTTTTCGATCAGGGAGAGAAGCTAATGGGAGGGGGCAGGGGGGCTCAGGTGAATGGGGTTCTCAGGTGAAGGGCACTCTCTCACACACCCACACACACATGCGTACGTGCATGCACACGCAAACGCACACACACATTGTACTGAGACAGACACACAAAAAGCACACATTTTCACAAATGCGGAAAAACCACATACTTATACAGTAATGTACATATATTCGGTAGAGTTCCCTAGAAATCCCTGAGTCTGCTCACCCCAAACCTGACCATAATAGCCTGCCATTCAATCTCATCACTGTCTGCTCATCCTGCCGGGACCACATTGTTACCGGAGCTTTAGAGATCAGAAAGAGAGACAGGCAGGGAGAGGCCGAGGGAAAGAGAGAGGAGGGGAGAGGCCGAGGGAAAGAGAGAGGAGGGGAGAGGCAGAGGGAAAGAGAGAGGAGGGGAGAGACAGAGGGAAGGAGAGAGGAGGGGAGAGACAGAGGGAAGGAGAGAGGAGGGGAGAGGCAGAGGGAAAGAGAGAGAAGGGGGAGCACAGATACACAGATACAAAGGACAGGAGTGGGCAGTGTTAAGTATAGGCTCTATATCATAGAGAGAGAGAGAAAGTCATGGACGTGTGGCACTGAGAGAGAGAGAGAGAGAGAGGGGGGGGGAGGGGGCGTGAGAGAGCAGTACCTGAAAAGGTGTAGACCAGTGGGACAAGAGGAGCACTGCATTGGACTAAAAGTTTGTTGTTGGAGATAGAGAGAGAGAGAGAGAGAGAGGGGGGGGGGGGGGTGAGGGGAAATCGAGGGGGTTGTTAGAGAGAGTGAGGGCGAGAGTGTGTGTGTGGCTGTGTGTGAGAGAGCGAGCAAGAGAGACTGCAGAGGCAGCACCTGGGACACTGACTAAGAGGGAAGAAAAACAGGGGATGCACTTCCTCCTCATCTTCATTCTTTCTCTCCTTTATTGTTTCACTCCTCTTTGGTGCATTGGCCCGTCTGAAGCCGGGGAGACTACCTAACAGCTATCCGCTAGGTAAGCGCTAGATCTCCTCTCTCTTCCTCCCCCTCTCTCCCCTTCTCTCTCCCGCTCTCTCTTTCTCCTCCGCTGCAGCTGCACCTCTAAGCGTGACACTCAAGGTGAATCGTGTGCCGTTCTGCGTAGCCTGTGTAAGAAACTGCTCCTTATGTCAAACTAGCACAAGTTGTACTCGGCAGACATTGCAACATTTATTTATGGCAATGCAGGTTTTTGTGAGAGAAAATTAAATTGAAAATCATGGTAATGTAAATATGAATTATTTCCTTATTGACATTAAAAATACAGTACAGCCGTATGGAAGTGGGGGATGAGAAGACAGAAGGTAGTTGATTATTTTCCCTTGCGATGGGACAGTTTGAGAGGTTTATCCTTGAGAAATGAGGTGTAAAATAGCACAAGGCGAAAGTCTTAATGGTGTGACCAGATAAGTAATAGAACCTCATAACAGGACAAAACGGTGGTGGCTGTGTTGTGTGAGTGCCTTTCCAATATCTCCAACACTGCTCATTTATTGATTGAACTGAAACAAGTAGATTTGTTCATGTACACCACAGACTGTCAGATTCACACGAATCAATGACTTTGGGATTTCAGTGTAGGGGTGGTGGAGAGGGGAGGCTATTCTTCTCTCCCACTGGGACCCTTGTGGTGGGGAAGGGGGGCCGTCATGCAGGTGGGGTCGGCCTGGGACCCCGATTCAACATTTTTGCTCCTCTGGCGAGAGAGGAGAGAAGGTGGAGCGAAACCAATGCGCAAAAAGGACCATTACCTGCTTGGGCAACATACTTCTTTATATGCCCATATGAACAAGAGCAACTATGGAATGTAAAGAAGTATGTATCCCAGGTAGGGGACAAACGCAGCGCATTTGGACACAGACAAACCAGTCGAACAAGAAAAGGTTTAAATATGTAGAATTAACTAATTGACCAAGATTTAACATAATTGACTCAACAGAACCACGATCATTTATTACAGAGACCCCTGACCTTAGAAAGAGCCTGAATACTGTCTATATTTCACCTGTGTGTGTACATTCTGTTCGTGTGTGTGCTCTTGTTTTATGTTTTTATGTGCGTGTGTTCTTGTGTGTTCCTGTGTGTGTATCTGTGGATGTGTGTATCTGTGGATGTGTGTATCTGTGGGAGTATTTAAAGAGAAGGCATACGCAGTTTTCCGTTCCGTTCTGGTTCGGTCGAGTCCAATCCAACACGTACTGCAGAGAAGCATACAGGAGGAGCAGCGAATCAGTCAGCACTTTTCACCTGCTCTGAATAGATTTTAGGATATTATTCATCCCATTCATTTCTACCTTTCTAAAAAGAAACAGCTGTATGTCATACTTCAATGGTCACAGAATACTTTTTTGGCCCTTTGATTTTTTTAAAGGTTTTTAAAAACGAGAATCAGAACTGGTTTGTGTGTTGGGCGATGGCAACTCACACAGACAGCAGTTTACAGTAAATGGTGCAGTGAACAAATGCTTACTAATGGATACCATGGGCTTCAGCAGCAGGCCAGAGAGAGGAAGGAGCTAAGACTGGGACTAAGACGCTGTAGCTCTAACACCAGATGATTGACTGTCTGTCTGATGATTGCGCATGGTCATGTCCGTCTGAGTTTGGCTGTAAGTAATTACACTGGTTTGGGCATAGTGGAGTCACTTGGCCTGGTTTGGAAGGACGGAAGAAACCTCTGCTTTTTTTTAATACTGTTACCTGTGTTTTGAGCCGGGTCTGTTCTTTAAGCCTGTTTTGGGTACAGTTACCGTGCAGAACCTTATCTGGGTGTAGTTATAATCATTTAGCTGATGATCACTCTTGGACAAAGCTACAGATACGACTTGGTCAGAGATCTTTCAACTTCTAAAAGGACAGTAACCATTGCTGCCCCAAAGTGTTAGGAACCAGAGAGGTCACTGATTGTTCACTGGTCTGTACAGAGAGATACGTCTACCTAGCCTACAGAGACAATCTGGATCTGAAATGCATGAAACGACACATCAGAGGTGACCTGACTGCACGCTCTCTGAGAGGTCAGTGAGTGTAGAGGATGTGTGTGTGATGATGGGGTGGGCATGGTGTCTTTATTATGGCCTGCTGAAGGTGGATTTGTAAGGAACAGAGGGAAAGGTTGCCCTACAGACAGACAATTATTTGAGGGAAGTGTCTGTATGGTCAGCGGTAGTATGGTCAGAGACAGAGAGGGGAGGGACAGACCGAGTGGGGGCTGGGAGCGAGAGAGAGAGAGAGAATGGCAAGCGAGGGAGAGATAGAGAAAGGGAGCGCTGGAGGGGGAGAGGTGCGGCGGCGGGAATAGCGGTGAGCAGGCGAGGCAGGACTCGATTGATGATGGTGTTCCGGGCAGGGGGGTTAGGGGGGGTATATTGTTCTGTCATTTGCCTGTGTCAGCAGGTGGAAGCGCTCATCAGGACATTAAATATGCAACAATGCTGACTGCGGCACCGTGCTGAGACAGCCAAAGCCAGCTGACTGGGGGGCCCACTAAACCAGCGCCGCCGCCTGACCCACACATCACAGCCTCCCGTCAACCTGCCTGCCTGCCTGGCTGGCTGTCCGAATGGACAACCCTGTCTGGGGCTCCACAAAGGGGAGGGCAATAGGATACAGTTAAGTGTAACATTGAAAATTATGACCGGAAATACAGTACTGACTGAAGAATGCGAGCTGGTATAATACAGGCCAAAGGTGTAATGTTATGTGGTGTAATTGTGTTACATACCAATATGGCCCAATATGTCAGTGTGGTGCTATGGTGTAAATGAGTATGGCGCGTTATGATAAGTAAAGTGGTGTATCGGGGTGTCAGGAAGAGGGGCCTGGGGGAGGGGGGGGGGGTTATTGTGTGGGAGCTTTAATCTGTTCGTAGCAGTGTCCTGTGCTGTGCTGTGCGAGGGTGTACACTATAGTACACTACAGTTCAGTACACCATAGTACACTACACTAGGGTACACTACGGTACACTACACTACATTGTGTGTGATATCATGTGAGTGTAAGAGTTTAGTGCAAGCCTAGCAGTGTACTGGGTAATGTACAGTCAGGTCAAAAAGTATTGGCACCTTTGATAAAATAAATAATACAAATACAGAGCTATATATATATATATATATATATATATATATATATATATATATATATATATAGTATGATTTTATATATCTATATATATAGTATGATTGAAACAATTGCTCAGATTTTTTTAACAATGTGTCAAGATTATTGGCACTTCTTTTGTACTATTTATTTTACACAATCTCTTTCGCTCATCTTTTTCAAGGGTGCCAATCATTTGGGACTTGACTGTATGTGTCTCCTCGCCTCGCCTCAACACAAAGACACAGACAGGACAACTCTATTGTACTGTATATTACTCTATTGTACTGTATATTACTCTATTGTACTGTATATTACTCTATAGTTCCAGAACTATAGCTCAAACAGAACAACTATCTATCTGTAGGCTGGAAAACAACTTCAAGTCCTCAGGTTACAGGGGAATGCCTACTATTGACATCACAAACAAACACTATATCAATTTGGTTGTTATTTGTTATATCGTTCTCAGTGTATATTTTTCCGTAATGTACACATTATCTAGGGCTGGACTTTCTATAGTGAGATCATGGACATTGATATTCTATTGCTCCTAGCACCAGTGCAGTCTTGTCTATGTGGCAGATTTAAGAGGGAGAGGCCACGACCTATCCCAAAATGCATTGCCACTAACGACCCTCAATCAGTCCAAAAAATGTTAATTGATAAGATATCCTCGGCGACAAAACTAAAACAGAGTATTCCAGAATGACTCGGAGAAAGACTGCACATTGTCTCTGAATATACGAACAATCCGAAATGTGGCTACCTTGTGACAACAAAGTAGCAAAAGAGTAATGGCGAAAGACATACAGTACTTCAAACAGTCCTGAAAAAAAGATGCTTAGTTAATTACCTAATTACCATAGTGCTGAACCTTGTGACCTCTCCATAATTTATTTACATCTTTGAAAAGTCAATTAGTCAATCGGCCATTACACGGCTGTTGACGAGAGACTGCAGGACGTCTGATCTGATCTAAGCACAATCAAAGTATTGATCAGCGAGAAGACACAGGCTGCATCTAAGAAAATGAATATGAAGATTTTTCACGCAGGTGCAATTACAATATTACTCAAACGAAGCTCTATTAAAACACCCAGCGTGAATCCTCTTATGTGGGCCATCCATACCATCCAGTTGTATCCTGGCAGGGTCAGGTGCTCAGGCCTCTCTGTTGCTCCAGACTAGCCCCTCGTTTCTCCTCCCCATTCCCCGGGCCGTGCCCATCGGCCTGAACACTAGAACAGGGATCAATGCTGAAAGAGGTTTGTTTCAATCAATTAAACAGACAAGTGCCTGCATTAATTTCCAATAACCCCATCCAAACCCTGCACAACTCTCTCTGTCTGCAGAAACACAGGAACTGTAGAATAGTCCAGGCGCTCTCCATTTTACATGGATACATAATGAATAACTGCATCGCTAAAATCACAGCTGGACTCCACAGCGTAAATTATTTTAAATCATAAAAACATTTTTTTTCTCGAAGGACAATTTAGGCTGACATTTTCATTGTGTTTTTGTAATAATTAATGCAACATGGAACAAATCAAATGGAACAATGTGGATAGAAAACCGTTTTACTGATTATAATTGCGATAGGCTATAGTTTTGCATGTTTATGTGAAGAAGGCCTACACAGCATTATCATAGTAGCGTATAGTCCAAGTCCCCAGAATTGCCAGCTGCTTGAACTGATGTTCAGTCCAGACCCTGGCCATTAGTTCACAATATGAACTGGCCATGCTTACTGGAAATTAACACGTGGGCTAATTTAAATTCAGCGGAGCTGTAAAGGAGGAGGAAGTAATTAAAGGAACAAGGGCACTCTGATGGAAGCATCCTCTTGTCAATGTCGGCCGCGAAAATGTCTACTGCTCTACTGTTTCCTCGCCACACACACACACACCAACGCGCAAACACACACACACACACACACATATGCGCACACAAGTGTATGCGCACACACGCACGCACACACATTTGTGCGCCAGAACAATTACTACATTGCAGAGGTTTATAGTTGTCGTAATATTATCGTTACACAGATCCTCTGTTTATAAGGTCATAACATTTATAGCTTATGCTGTAATAATATGGTAATTATAGATGGGAAAGAATGACTATGTTTTATCATAATGATAACCCAAGGTAACTAGGATTATACAATTGCAAATTAAATGTTTCCCAAAAGTCATTATGTTCCAGAACTGACTTTACTTGATATTTTAACTTCAAACAATGTTTTGTTATGAAGTGTCAAAATAAATGATGACACGGTCATATGCTAGGTCATAGGTCTTTTTCTCATTCATAAACCTCACCATCCTCTGCAACATAGGGCTATGTAAAATAGCACTGCCAAAGGGGAATAGTATTTCTCAGAGGCAATATAAGATTCAACAATGTGCCTGGACACCTTTATTATACTATCTATGGTTGTAACAAAATAGAGCCAGAATATAGCCAGAACATAACCAGAACATAGCCAGAACATAGCCAGAACATAGCCAGAACATAACCAGAACATAGCCAGAACATAACCAGAACATAACCAGAACATAGCCAGAACATAACCAGAACATAACCAGAACATAGCCAGAACATAACCAGAACATAACCAGAACATAGCCAGAACATAACCAGAACATAGCCAGAACATAGCCAGAACATAGCCAGAACATAGCCAGAACATAACCAGAACATAACCAGAACATAGCCAGAACATAACCAGAACATAGCCAGAACATAGCCAGAACATAACCAGAACATAGCCAGAACATAACCAGAACATAACCAGAACATAGCCAGAACATAGCCAGAACATAGCCAGAACATAGCCAGAATATAGCCAGAACATAACCAGAACATAGCCAGAATATAGCCAGAACATAGCCAGAACATAGCCAGAATATAGCCAGAACATAGCCAGAACATAACCAGAACATAACCAGAACATAGCCAGAACATAACCAGAACATAGCCAGAACATAGCCAGAACATAGCCAGAACATAACCAGAACATAGCCAGAACATAACCAGAACATAGCCAGAACATAGCCAGAACATAGCCAGAACATAACCAGAACATAGCCAGAACATAACCAGAACATAGCCAGAACATAGCCAGAACATAGCCAGAACATAACCAGAACATAGCCAGAACATAGCCAGAACATAACCAGAATATAGCCAGAACATAACCAGAATATAGCCAGAACATAGCCAGAACATTGCCAGAATAAAACGTAAGAATATAAATTAATGGCAAAAGCAGGACAAGGGCAACCTAACCTACTTCAAGCGAAACCTAGCACAGTTGTGTTTGAGTGTATGTACACTTTCACTTAGTGTTTGCTTGTTCTTGTGATTGTGTGTTTCAGGATATGTGTGTGCAACTGTACGCGCACATGCTTGTGCACGCATGATGTGTGTGGGTTTTCTATGTGTGTGTGTGGCCTAGCGTATCGTCCTGCTGGTCCCCTATAAGCGGGGTGTAATTGGGAGCAGCAGCAGTGTGTGTAGCGCTGCAGACAGGGTGTCAGGCCAGCTGTGGAGCAAGAGAAGAGGAGGAGAGGAGGAGTGGCAGGTGAGAGGAGGAGACACGGCGGGCACAGAGGAGGACCGGAGTAGCAAGTATCCCTGATTAAACAATGCTTTAAGTGAACATACATCTCAGGGTGAGAGGAGTGCGACGCCAGGGAGAGTTAGCGTTACACTGCCACAGCAAGCTGGAACAGCTAAGAACTGGGACTGCTGGAGAGAAACAATGAAAGAGAGAAACGGGAGAAAGAAGGTAGAAAGAGAGCAGGGAGAGGAGAGGAAGAGAGGGAATTGGAGAGGGACGGGTGAAAATGTAAAAGATGGGGATGAGAGAGAAGGAGGAAACGAGTGAACAAGAGAGGAGAGGGAGTTGGAAAGAAGCCAGGGCAGTGTGTGAGAGAGAGAGAGCCAGCGGACTGAAAATGAGTCCCTAAAACACATAAAGAGTCATGTCTTCTGAGCTGTTCCAGCAGCCGCTGGGTGGTTTGAAATAATTGCTCCTCTTTTCGCGGGAAAACTATTACAATGTCATGGTCAGATTATTATCTGTAATGGTAGGAATGTAAAGTGGTAGAATGTGCATGGGCTCAGTGTTATTAGCAGCAGCAGCAGTAGTAACAGTGGGCGTAGTATTAACATGAGTGGGAAGGAGAGCAGTTTGAGTTATTTGCATGATTACTGTCCGGACCCTACTGATCTGCCTGTGGCCTGCTGGCCAGCCGGACAGACAGACAGCCAGGCTGAGGGGCTCATTAGTGGGGAAATACAGAGATTGTGTGGCTCTGTAATGGGAGCAATAGGGAACACCGGTCTAGAGCAGAGCCGAGCAGCAAGCCAAGTGCCCAAGGTCCCTGAAGGACACTTGAAGGTAAGGGGAAGGACTGTAGGGTAGGAGAGAAACCAGAGAGCAGAGCTAGGAGGAATAGAGGGGAAAACATGAACTCACACAGGATGGGTTAAATTAGAGACCCTCGAGAGTACTGCAGTGGTGCATGTGCCAATAGAAATCTTGGGATAATGTGTATTTGTGTTTGCTTCAATTATGTATATTGTGGGAGAAGGTTTATAAAGTTAGGTCACCCACAGACTTTTTTTTGTGGAACATTTGAGAACCAAACCTATAATTCAATCAAATATTTTTCACTTACACTCAAACAGATTGAAAGTTGTTGGTCTTGATCTGTCAATACGTAGCTAACGCAACATCGGACTTAATCTTCTCCCCTCATTTATACGCATACCTTACCTCGATAAGAACTATTCTCAAGTGGCTGACTTCTTTCTTCGCCTTATCATGCAGTACTCTGTCTCAAGGTAACCCAGAATTGCTGATTTGAATCACCTTGCCTCCCCTCTCTCTTATGTACAGCGTTAGAAGACAAGGGGAGATTAAATGAAATAGATTCAAATCTATTCGATGGCCTTAACTGGGTTCATCCTCTATTGCCTTTTGTTTCTGGGTGACACCAGTTAAACACAGCACATTTAATACAACCTCTTTCTCTTTAGAGAGACGTGCAGGGGACTGTTGAGCTGACAAAGGGCTGTCCGACTCTCACAACAGAGAGCGTGTCAGCCAGCATATTCTTCCGCCTGAGCTCCTTTCTGAGTTTAACTGCATTGGATTTTTGTTTGGCGGCAGAGTGTATATCAAGCACTGCTTTGTGAGCCTGCCGGTGATGGTGATGAAAGCATGGCTAAAATATCTAAGTGGTCGTACTTCGTTAAGGGAGGGGTGGGAGCGATGGTGGGAGAGGTGAGGGGGGGGGGGGCTGGAGGGGGCAGTAGGATCGTGCATGTGGTAAGAATCAGTCTGCATAAGGTAAGCATAGGGAGAGAGGGAGAGGGAGAGGGAGAGAGAGAGAGAGATGTGAAGATGGGTCTGCTCTGCTGCAGTTTGGCAGCCAGTTGTAATGCGTATATATGACATCATTCTCTGACAAAGTGTGAGAACGTCATCAAATCAAAGGTGGTTTTCTGTTAAATGTAGAGTACAGATGTCTGATGCTTTTACGGAATTCCAGTAGTCCTTCTCCTCCACATTCATTTTTTTTATGTCACTGCCCTGTCTGTCTCTCTCTGGCTTTCTCTCTTTGTGCTGGTGAGTTAAGAGCCTGACCCGGGTACTGCTATCATGGTTATTAGGAGTTGAGTGGATCCATTACTTCCTCTGCTCTGCTGTGTCTGAGTGGCAAGGGGAAAGGCAGCCTTCCGCTGGGGTTAACCAGGGCGAGTCCCAGACCCGGCCATTGTCCCGGCCTCAGAACAGCGGTGACGACGCAGCCCGAGATTTGCCTTTAACGGCACCGTCTGTCCCTCTCCCTGAGCCGTAAATAATTTTACTGCAAGAAGGTGCAGGTTAAAATCAGCCGCGCCGCAAAAGAGAGGCTCAGCACTCATCTCAGACTGTCAAGGCCAACAAGACAAATGGCGTGTCCAAGAGTAAACTGCTTTTAAGCAAATATATAGCCCAATAACTGCATGCACTTTATTTTTGTTGTTTTTAAGCGTCTTTGAGATTATCTGTATGATGAAAAGCTCTAAGTAAAATAAATATTTTTTATTTATTTTTTAAGCAGCATTACATTGACCCTAGCAGGCTTAAAATAAATGCCTGAAACTAGATCCCCTACATACTGGTCTTGACGAGAAGGAAAACAACTGGAGGGGGAAGTTCTCTTCTGCACTGTTCAACCAATCCAGTAAATGTGGAGGAGGAGTTAAGATGGAGCGTCATCTTGTTAACTTAACTAAGCGGTAGTCACATCGAAGGCTTTCTCTCCATTTCGGTTGCAGAGGCTACATTGACCCAGAACTGAGAGGCTTATTAAGTCCCAACCCAGTCACACACAGGATGCGCAGGAGAAGAGAAATAATCAAACCCAATTTACATCTGGTGGCTCTATGCAAAGACACACAGAAAGAGATAAAGAGGGCAAGGAAATAATTAAATATATCATCTAAATTGCTATTGATTCTTTAAAGGGTGTCGCCGTTAGATTAAAAGGTTAAGAAATAAAACCGCTTTGAGGATTAAATCATTCCGATGTAAAATCAAGACTGAGGAATTAAACAAGGCGATAATCACAGAGTATCCCTCTCACAGAGTAGAGCTTTAATTATGTCATATAAAGTCGTTAGACACAGTCAGGAAAGGATTCTGCGTATCAACAAACTATGGAACAATATAGAACATGTCTGTTGTGTAAACTAGGCCTACGGAGTGTAAACTATACAGTACAGACGCAAGGTCAGTCAGGTTTTCTGTCATTTTTTATCTTTGTGAGGGAAGAGAAGCCGGCCGGCCTGGGAGGATAAAGGATCCTGTTACAATACCGACTCCTTCCCTGATCAACCAATCAGGAAAGGGAATAGTGCTGAGTCAGGGCCTGGGTGCTGCTCTGCTCACGTCCGAATGCAGGGGAGAGGAGCCAGCACACCACCGCACTGCACTGCAGCAGCACTCCCACCTCTCTCTCCCCTGACACCAGGGGACCTCAGCTGGGGAGACCACCAAACTACTAACCCTAGGCTTCAATAGCTGGGTAGGCCTTGGGCTCAACCCTCGCTCTAAGAACAGGGAACTGTGACCACATCTAGTCATTCCAATAGTCCCTATCCTCCAGTGTACATTCTTAGAAAAAAAGGGTTCCAAAAGGGTTCTGCAACTGTCCCCATAGAAAAACCCTTTTTGGTTCCATGTAGAACCGTTTTTGGTTCCAGGTAGAACTATTTTGGGTTCTACATGGAACCCAAAAGGGTTCTACCTGGAAACAAAATAGGTTAGTACAAGAGTTCGCCTATGGGGACAGCCGAAGAACCCTTTCTGGTTCTAGAAAGCACCATTTTTTCTAAGAGTGTAGTGTTGCTCACACACAACACAACACATCCCCAATTCTTCCGTTTAAGTAGATAATTAGTAGAAGTAAATAAAGGCTGTGTAGATAAAGTTTACGGTCTGAGCAGAGGTCAAGCGGTTTCATTACTGGGAGTGAATTAGCCTCATTAACCAGAGGACTGATTGACATCTTCCCCAGAACCTGCTGTCACGGGCCTTCCATTAACAATGACTGGGGCACAGCACAGTGTACCACAGTGTACAACACTGACATGGACCAGTGGAAGAAAACATACGGTCCCACTCACATCTGGCGTTTCTGCTGAGCTGTCTCCCACAGTCTCTACCTCTAGGGTAGTGAACTCATACCTTTTTTTGTGTCATGAATGGATGATTGCCATGATTTTACATGAGTGATTTTTTTCTGTCACAAGGTACTGTTGGTATTTTATACTGCTGTACATCTGTGAGTTTGTGTTACTTGTGTTTGGCTGGTCCAGACCGGCATCCCCAAGGCCCCGCTCTGTTCAATGGCAGAGGTGTAAAGTACTAAAGTAAAAATACTTTAAACTACTATTTAAGTAGTTTTTGGGGGTATCTGTACTTTACTCTACTATATATATTGTTGACAACATTTACTTTTATTCCACTACATTCATAAAGAAAATATGTACTGTTTACACAATACATTTTCCCTGACACCCAAAAGTACTAATTACAGTTTGACCTCTTAGCAGGACAGGAAAATGGTCCAATTCACACACTTATCAAGAGAACATCCGTGGTCATGCCTACTTCCTCTGATCTGATACTTAAGTATATTTAAAACCAAATACTTTTAGACATTAATATTTTAATGGGTGACTTTCATTAAATTTTCTATTACTCAAGTAGGCCGTCATTATAAATAAGAATATGTTCTTAACTGACTTGCCTAGTTATTTAAAGGTTACATAATTTTTTTTTTTTTTTACAATTGGTCACTGAATCTGTGGTGGCACTAGAGGGCAGAGAGTAAGAGCAGCACGGGGCCTTGCACAATGTGGATGTGACAGGAAGTGATGCATTTTGATGGTCCCCAGCCCTTTGGCCCACCAGCCCTCCAGACCAGAGGGGAGGGAAGGGAGAGGTGTAGTGTCATTCAACAGGCCAGCTGCCTGAGAACCACTCAGAGCTCACTTGTCCAGATAAGGAGAGAGAGAGAGCCGAGTGAAATGGTTGACGGGAACAGAGGGGCAGAGAGAGAGAGAGAGAGAGAGAGAGAGAGAGAGAGAGAGAGAGAGAGAGAGAGAGAGAGAGAGAGAGTGACGGACAGACCATTCTGTGCATCTAAAATAAAAGTGAAGATAATATTGAAGCAAAGTGACAGGCTGTGCAGTGGGACAGGGTTCAGAGTGTCAGACCCTCTTTAGGGCTATACATAGTCTCATCAGCAGTTGCCCCTTACACCACCTGTACACAGTTCCCTCCTACCCCTCCCTACCCTTCCCTCCAGGGTCCAGCTGTCCCAAACCCTGATCCCTCCTTCCCATCTCCAATATAAGGGCAGGAATGCAGGGCCGAGCAGGTTCCCAGAATAGACACAAGCATCCAGTCTGACTAAAAGCAGCCAGACTGATAGAGGGCACACCGCACGCACGCGCACGCGCACACACACACACACACACACACACACACACACACACACACACACACACACACACACACACACACACACACACACACACACACACACACAAACACACACCAGACACACACTCTCCCCCTGATTCCTCACAAAAGTATGCATATAGGCACTGCATACGCACACGTACAGTACAGTTGCCTACACACACACACCCATACGTCTCAAGACCAGCACGCCTTCTAAGCCTGTCTATTTGCGTGTTACAATTTGCATTTGAGTAGAGGAGGTGTTGAGAGGTGAGCATTTGGCTCGACTACTAATTACAATTTATGCCTGGAGAATATGACACCTCTAATATCATCACTTTACTGTGCACTTTCTAAGGAACAGCCAAAGGACATCACCCGGCTGCCACACAATCAATCAATCTCATCACCTTTACCTGGAGAAGTACAGATGACTTTATAAATGCCTGTCTATATGAGCTAAACGGATGTGTGTTTTTAAGGGGGAAAACATATGGAGGGAAAGATTTTAACCAGAAGCAGGAAAGTGTAACAGAGGGATTGTGTCTCTAATCTATAGAAAGCCCTTGTGTGAAAAGGATTTCATGCAAAGCAATTTTCTCCTCTTAACTCAAGTACACCCAGAATACACTCCCTTGGTCGAAATCACACACACACACACACACACACACACACACACACACACACACACACACACACACACACACACACACACACACACACACACACACACACACACACACACACACACACACACACACACACACACACACACACATACCTCACAAATGACAGGCTACTTTGACACTGACAAACTGAGTATCAGAGATCAATAAAAACGACCTTGTCTTCAATCCATCAATAGCCTAGACCTAGACCTAGGTGTGTGGAGACACACAAATTGTACAATATGAGTCAGAAAATATAGTCCTAAAAAGCTTTCCAGTTTCACTGACTCACCACCCAATGATGCTCAGCTCACTCACCCGCGATGGCCGATGCGCTCGTGCCAAAAGCTTCTCTCCCTCTTGTTTTATTTGGTAAAACAACGCTGTTCGCTCATTAGGCCTATTTGGAAGTTGATAACTGGTAACCTACAGACAGATTAGTCTTCTATTTTCAGCAAGATCCATTTGATTGCCAACCTGTATTTTTCCCGCGATTGTATTTGAAATATTGCGAAAGGCCTGTTTTGGCTACTTGCTGTTCATTGACAGATTTGCCGCGCGTAGGCATGCCTCGTGATTGGGCTACACACAGCTAGGCAAACAAATAAATAATATAATAATATTGATAATCTGTGCCTAAATTATAGGCCTACTCCTTGTGTAGTATTCGAAATTATTTCCTTTATTTCAACAACAAAAAAGAGAGCAGTAATTCTACAACTTTGGCAAATATATTTCAATTTATCAGGGGTGCTGCGATTCAGGGCAGTCATTCATTTTGATTCCGAGTACGACACCCGATTCAGATCCGATTCAATCAGTTCCGGCCCCCGGAAGAGGGCCGCTTCTGGGCCGATTCCTCATTGCTAGCTGGGGCGGCACCTCCAGACTCCTTCGCGCGGGTATGATTCTATAAGAAAATAAATGATGAAGTGCAACGCTGGAGAGATGAGAGTTGTAAGCTCATGTCTATCAGAGTAGAGAGAGAGAGATATCACAGAAAGTGAATCTCATTCTAGTTCTGTGCGATATACTGGCGGGCTTATCTCTCTCACCACAGCAATGGCCACTCGTTAGTCTATATAGGCTACAATGTTGCGCAAATCATAAACCCGGGCCTGCCCAACACGAATCAATTATCAGGCACGTTTCCACTTTACATTGTTTAGAGGGCAGCCAGGAGAATTACAGAGGAGTCAACTTGAATTAGCCTAACTCTGATTGCTTTTATTATCATTTTTATTATCACAAACAGTGACAATTATTTTTCATGCCACGAGAGGTACCGGATCCTGGAAAATGGATTCCTTAACGAAACACTCCAAAACAGAGTTGCAGGGATACCGCTCAAATTTAGCACTGCTAGTATCCCTCGATCATGTTTAGTACTTACTATAGAATGTTGTAGTATACTGTAGAATACTACAGTAAATACTACAGTATTACCTGCAAAAAAAAGCACGGTAGTGAATACTACAGTAATATCCGGAAAAACACTCCAGTTGCCAAAAATACTTCACTTTTTTTAACATTCCCCCATCTCCTATCTCAATTTGTGCCACACAAATTGACAAATCAAAAAAAAGAAGACAAATCTACATGCCAAGTGTAGACCATATTGTATTCCCTAAAGGGCAGAAGTGCTACCTAACTACAGATTATGGAAAATATGCTATTTTAGTATTTCTCCAGTAGGTTTCCTGAAGGAGAAAGCCTCCATTTCTATGTCAAAGACAATCAAACAAAAACACTATAGTAAATATTACAGTAATGTCTTCAAAAACACGACAGTAAATACTACAGTATAGTACAGTCCACTAAAAACACTACATTAATTAGTATAGTAAAGTTAGAAAAAACACTACAGTGAATACTATAGTATTTAACCATAGTTATTTTACTACATTATTGAACTGTAAATACAACAGTAAACTATATTGTACTACAGGAAAAACTAATTTGGTCCGCAAAAACAGTACAGTGAATACTATAGTAAAGTCAGCAAAAACACTACAGTGAATATAGTATTAATAGTATTTATACCATAGTATACAATAGTAGTTTTTTATGTGGGCACATTCTGCAGTGCTGTACGGTGCGGTAGAGATATAACAAAAGCAGCTCGGGGACAGGTAGAATTCAGGCCATACCTCAGTGTCCTTCCCCGTGTGTTACTCCTCTCCTCAGTTGTCACTAGTTACTACAGCCACAAAGTCATAAACACACATATTTAAACAATTTATCTTCTTAAAATTAGATTTTAAACATAACCCTAACCCTAACCACACTGCAAACCTTATGTCGAACCCTAACCTTAACTTAAGACCAAAAATCACATTTTTGTTTTAATTCATTTTTACCATATAGCCACTTTTGACTTTGTGTTTGTGCTATCTAGTGGAAACTCCTGCTCCTCTCCTCTTCTCCTCTCTCCTCTTCTCCTCTCCTCTCTTCTCCTCTCCTCTCCTCTTCTCCTCTCTCCTCTTCTCCTCTCCTCTCTTCTCCTCTCCCAGCCAAGGAAGTGTCTCCCTCATCAATTCACCGGGCTCTCAGGTGACAAGTTTGTGTTGCTCTTTAGCTCGCCCGCCTGTTTTTTAATCATTCCATTTTTTATTTGAGTTGTGTGTTGCAGTTCGTGTCGCTGTTGTTATCTTCACGTGGGGACAGCTGGGGAACAGTGTTGACATCTTAATCGGCCTGTTAAAGTCCTGTTCTGCAGAAGCCTAACCAAGCCCTGGTAGCAATAGGTGCAGTACATGTTGTAGTCACATTCACATCCGGGTTAGCACTTTGAGGTGTCAGTGAGTTACAGTGCGACAAGGTGTACCACTTTGTTCAGCAATTATCATGAAATTATTTAGATGTTACTTCCTGGTTTTGAACGTGACCTGGTTTTGAACGTGACCTGGTTTTGAACGTGACCTGGTTTTGAACGTGACCTGGTTTTGAACGTGACCTGGTTTTGAACGTGACCTGGTTTTGAACGTGAACTGGTTTTGAACGTGACCTGGTTTTGAACGTTAGAGGTCATATCTGAGGATGTAGAGTAACTACTGATGTTGGTGATACTGGGATAGGAACCCAGCTGTGTGTATGTGTGAGTCTGAATGTGACTATGTGTATTCATGCATGCATGTTAATACTTATATATGAGTGTGCATCCCATACTATGTCCGCAAGATACTGTACCTACATATCTCCCTGTGGACAAGCATCCGAGAGAAAGGGAGAGAAGGAGCGGGAAGATATAAAGGCTGCATTTAGACAGGCAGCCCAATTCTGATATTTGTTCCACTACTTGGTCTTTTGACCAATTACATCAGATCTTTTCGCATCAGCTCTTTTTCAGAGCTGATCTGATTGGTCAAAAGACCAATTAGTGAAAAAAGATCAAAACTAGGCTGTCTGTCTAAATGTAGCCTTAGAAACACACATTGGGGAGACTGAGCAGTATGCTGAACAGTATGCTGCATTTGTAGCTACATTGGCTTTCTGATGAGGTGAGAGATAGACTAGGGCTTGGTGAAGTGGTCAAGGTATAAGGAGGAAAGATGTCAAGAGGAATGAAAGTACAGGACTAAATATCATGATAATGTTATCCTCCGAAACTTGGTCATTAAAAACACTTTTACTATCAATGGCTCGTTTTGTGGAGCCAGGAGTCTGTTGCGGGTGTGAAGTGGTTTACTTCCTAATAGATAAATGATCAGCTAAAGCTAATTGAACAAGGATATGAGTGAGTTGCACCAAAGGCAAGCAGCACACAGTTAGCGGGTGGCTGAGTACACTGGGGCTGGTTATACACTGAGGGCCAACTTCGCCCTGAAGGAGAAATGATAGATCACACAATAAAGAAATGAAGGTACAAAAGATGTGGTAGTTAGGGAGGGGTAGACATAGAGAACAAGAAAGTAGACACAAGAAAGGATGGAGATGGAGGGAGAAGGAGTAAATGTGAGAGAGCGAGAGAGAGATAGAGGAGGGAGAGAGAGCGGGGATATGGGGAGAGAGAGGGAGGGGAGAGTGAGGAAGAGAAGGGGAGAAAGTTGTGGAGAGAAAGAGGGGAGAGGGAAACAGAGAGAAAGAGAGGGGGATTGAGAGAGATGCTCTGTAGAGGTCAATGGGAGTTAATTCCTGAGGTGTTGAATCCTGGAGGTTCATTAGCAGTATTGACAGACCTGTGATAAATTAATTGTTTTCTCAAGTTTGTCTGCAGTTTATATTTACTCACCTCCTGTTTTCTCTTACATGCTAAAAAAAGTGAGGGTTCCTCAAAGGTTCTATGTGGAACCATACTGACCAAAATAACTATTTGAGCCCTTCAATTGTTCTTTGCAGTTTAAAAAGGGTTCTTTCCTCTTTTAGTGATAATTATTAGAATATTTTGGTGCGTGGTGTGCTCACAGCTCTTTTTGTGCAACCGTGAGTGAGGGTCATGTGGTCTTGTGTCAATTGAGAAAGATTGACTAAGTCAGTAGTTTTCAATTCTCTCCTCAGGGTCCCCAAGCTGTTACAGAGCTAGCACACCTGATTCAACTATAATAAAACCTATAGAATTGTAACAATATAATATAGCTATTAAACCAGAAAAAAAGAGTATGGTTCTACAAAGAACCTTTGAGATTGAGAAAGGTTCTTTATGAAACCATTCTCCATAAAGGTTCTAGAGGGAAAAAAAGGAATTAAAAAAATCATACAAATGGGATTTAACCATAGCGCAACCCTTTTTGGTGCTATACCCCTGGGCACACGTTTTGGTTTTTGCCCTAGCACTACACAGCTGATTCAAATAACCAACTCATCATCAAGTTTTGATTATTTGAATCAGCTGTGTAGTGCTAGGGCTAAATCAAAAATGTGCACCAAGGGAGGCCCCAGGACCAACTCTTTTAATGGTTCTTTATAGATCCTTTGGAAAGGGTTCTTTATAGCACCATAGAGGTTTCATTTAGAACCTTATTAGCATGGTTCTTATAGAACCTTCAAAAAAAAGTTTCCATATAGCACCAAAAAGGGTTCTGCTATGGTTACAATGGTTACAAGCCAAACAACCCTTATTTGGCACTTTACAGAAGCATTTGTTTTTTGTGTGTAGGGCCCCACTCCAATCTCCTTTGTTCTCTTCCTCCTCCTCACCTCCTCCTCCTCTCCTTTTCTCTGCTCTGTAACTGCCATAATTATTTTCTCTGTTCCCTCCTACCCTCTTGTTACTCCATGCAGGCCTAGGAATTCATACAATGGCATCGTTTTCTCCAATATCAGTTCTTTGTCTGAGTGCTTTCTATGTGGATGTGCATTTGATCATAGAAATTCCACAACAACATGTGTCTGTCAATGAGCTCATCCTCTCCTCCTTTCTGTGACCTCTCATCCAGGACTCCGAAGCTGTCCCACCTCCTCAGACCATACTGTAGGACTTCACACCAAAAATGCTTTGCTAAAGCTGGTAAAATGGAACCAAATCAACTGTTCAATGGATTTGGTCCCCTTCAACCAGCTGTAGCTGTGCATTGATCACTCCGGATCACTGAAGAGTGGGACAAAGAATGGCTGACAGACACACCAAGACTCCATCTCTCACTGACCTGAGAACAGGGCTCACCAGAGGGAATCTAGCAGAGACACTGTGTCAAGAATGGACACACTGATCCAGGAGCAGAAAAGCCCAACTGAACCTTCAGACCACAACTGGGTAGGCTGCAAGTAGGAATGAATCTTTTGTACACCAGAAGGGATATAGATTTTTTTGCAATAAAAAATAGTCCAGGTAATTACTTATTTAGTGAGTCAGCGTTTTTGTCATAACTATGTATTGTAATGTTTTACAGTCGATATTGTTGCTATCCTTTGTAACTGACTGTACTGGAAGGGAAAGGAGAAGGGGGATGTGGGGTTGGTAAATAAGTGAAGCAACGGTTGTCTCTCTCTCTTTGACTCTTAATGCAGACGTCTGATCAATAAAAACCCATCCTGAAGTCCATAAACTGCTGAAGTGGTCTTTACTTTTAAGTGTGATCTTACTGAGGAGTGTGGGGGGAGGAGAAAGAGGAGGGAGATAGTGGGGGAAAGGATACACTGGTGGTGGGGAACGTAGGGTATGAAAGAAAAGAGGGGAGAGGATTAGAAGAATGAACTAGATGGTTGATTACACTAATAGAAATAGGAGTCAAACACACCATAGAAACATGCTGAGAGGTTAAATATTGCTTCCCCAATTAAACACAGGAGCACGACCACAAGACATGACCTTGGAAAGGGAAAGGGGAAAGGAACGTGGTTACCACACGTCCACATCTACAGTACATATCAGACTAGCTACAAACACTCCTCTATAATTATTCACATAATCTGCCTCCATAGAGACCATCAGTATGTCTCTCTGTGTCGCTGTCTGTTACCGTGGTATGTTAACCTGTTGTCCCTGGTTAAAACCACTCCCACCCACCCTATCTCATCTTCTCCCCTCTCCTCTCCTCTATATCTCTGGGCCTGGAGGTGTCCTCTGTGTCTCTAAATCTCTGGGCCTGTGGAGGTGTCCTCTCCTCTGTGTCTCTATATCTCTGGGCCTGTGGAGCTGTCCTCTCCTCTGTGTCTCTATATCTCTGGACCTGTGGAGGTGTCCTCTCCTCTGTGTCTCTATATCTCTGGACCTGTGGAGCTGTCCTCTCCTCTGTGTCTCTAAATCTCTGGACCTGTGGAGGTGTCCTCTCCTCTGTGTCTCTATATCTCTGGACCTGTGGAGCTGTCCTCTCCTCTGTGTCTCTATATCTCTGGACCTGTGGAGGTGTCATCTCCTCAGTGTCTCTATATCTCTGGACCTGTGGAGCTGTCCTCTCCTCTGTGTCTCTATATCTCTGGACCTGTGGAGGTGTCATCTCCTCAGTGTCTCTCTCCATATCTCTGGACCTGTGAAGGTGTCATCTCCTCAGTGTCTCTCTCCATATCTCTGGATCTGTGGAGGTGTCATCTCCTCAGTGTCTCTCTCCATATCTCTGGACCTGTGGAGCTGTCCTCTCCTCTGTGTTTCTATATCTCTGGACCTGTGGAGGTGTCATCTCCTCAGTGTCTCTCTCCATATCTCTGGACCTGTGGAGGTGTCATCTCCTCAGTGTCTCTCTCCATATCTCTGGATCTGTGGAGGTGTCATCTCCTCAGTGTCTCTCTCCATATCTCTGGACCTGTGGAGGTGTCATCTCCTCAGTGTCTCTCTCCATATCTCTGGACCTGTGGAGGTGTCATCTCCTCAGTTTCTCTCTCCATATCTCTGGACCTGTGGAGGTGTCATCTCCTCAGTGTCTCTCTCCATATCTCTGGACCTGTGGAGGTGTCATCTCCTCAGTGTCTCTCTCCATATCTCTGGACCTGTGGAGGTGTCATCTCCTCAGTTTCTCTCTCCATATCTCTGGACCTGTGGAGGTGTCATCTCCTCAGTGTCTCTCTCCATATCTCTGGATCTGTGAAGGTGTCCTCTCCTCTGTGTCTCTATATCTCTGGACCTGTGAAGGTGTCCTCTCCTCTGTGTCTCTATATCTCTGGACCTGTGGAGGTGTCATCTCCTCAGTGTCTCTCTCCATATCTCTGGACCTGTGGAGGTGTCATCTCCTCAGTGTCTCTCTCCATATCTCTGGATCTGTGAAGGTGTGACAGATGTTTTAATGTGCCTGCGATTCCTTATCACCCCCCAGCTGAAAGCTCAAATTGCCGTCGTCCCCGTGATAGATGGTGTTTAATGCCTTGAACAGAGCAGTATGTTAACCAAAGAAGCATTTTCAGGGGAAGAGGAACAAAGTCGACACAGCCTGGGTAAATGGTAGATGTGATCATTTATTTTTTCATGTTTTGGGTGTGGTAAGGTAGTTTAAGGAAAATGTAGGCAATTATAAGAGATTTAACAGCTGTTATTGAAGCAACTACAAAGGCAATAAACAGAACACACACATAACAAATACCTGTTCTGGTTTCAGAACCTAATCCATCTAAATTAATGGGATAACTCAAAACCAATGTCACAGAGGGCATTGATACGGTTCTATTGGGTGATGTAAACAGTTGATAAAAACATAAATCGAATGAAGTAAGAATGCCAATGAATTTACTGTACACCTACTTTACAATACACCTGCAGTAGACTATCCCTAAGTGAATAGGCAACCACCAAACACAGACCAGAAGCGCCAACATTGAACCACTTCTGTCTTGTACGATCCTGCAACTCCTGAAGACCCTGCAATGCAACACACCATCATATAATATGATGACGCTGGCTGCCCTTTACTGTTCATCGATTTAGTGGCCGGGTGACATTGGAGAGCAGGGTGCAATGTGCCAAGTCACATAAAACAATCGACCACATTTTAATATTGAAATGAGGGTGAGGATAATTGAGTATTGCAGAGTGTTAGATGTGTGTGTGCGTGTGTATGTGCGCGCGTGTGTGTGTTTAAATGGGTGCAAAAACAACAACATGGTGCACCAAGCCCTATTATTCACACTGTATTGATGTTTGACCACATTCATCACCCACCATGTGACACGGCTCTGTGAGCAATGAGGACACTTTCTCTTCCCGCTCCCTCCCTCTCTTTCTTTCTTTTCCCTTTTTGTCCTCCTCCCTTACTTCTCCTTGCTCAATCTCTGTCCACAACAAACCAGTATTTTAGTCAAGTGTAAACGGGTCATATATTGAAAGGACAGGTGGAGGGAGGGATGGAACTCATGACTATAACTGACCTGCTACTTCATGTTCCCTGAGGGGATGCCCCCTAGTGGACAGACTCAAACACTACAGTGACATGGTGCTGCCTGCTTGTCTGGGGCATTACAGGATATCACTGATTATTAACTCAACTCTGGACCTTGAAGCCAGTTCCACTTTTCGTTGTTGTCCTCTAATCAGGGATTGATTTAGACCTGGAACACCAGGTGGGTGCAATTAATTATCAGGTAGAACAGAAAACAAGCAGGCTTCGGACCTCGTAGGGTAAGAGTTGAATACCCTTGGTGTAGAGAATCATTGTACCATGTAAACCACTGTGCAATATCTTTTCAATAACCAAAAGATTGGATTTTCAGCTGTTTGAAGCGGATGTACAAATCCAAAAGTTAAAGAAGGAAAACGAAGCAAGGGAAGCATAGAAATAGTGCACATAGTGCACATATCTACCGCTTCTTAGACTTGCGTTCAATGAAAATTACAGATCTATAAATCATATTTGTATTTGAATTTGGTCGTGTCTCCCAGAAAGTGACATATTGCAGCTTTAAGTGTCTGAGCCGCGAGTTGAGGCCCAATTAAATCCTATTCCCTCCCTCTCGCAAAGATTGCATCATCATACCCATTTGAGGAAGAAGACTGATTAAATATTTTCTTAATCAAAAATGTTTTGTCTGTTAGAAAATAATCATGTTAAATAGATCACACAACACATTTAATAATGACAGAATGCATTTTAAACGTCATGCACAGTAACATTTTGTATTACCTACAGGCCCAGTGCAGTCAAAATGGTTTGGTATCATATTGTAGAACAGCTGATGAAACTAACACTGTAAAAGTGGCAAAAAAAATGTATCAGTGTTATTTCCTGACAGTTGCTGGTTGAAAATATAATCTACACAGGACCTTTTAATTAGCAGGTTTGTATGGAATACGTCTACATGGAGTTCAACATTGGTTTCATCAGACCAGAGAATCTTGTTTCTCATGGTCTAAGTCTTTTAGTTGCCTTTTGGCAAACTCCAAGCAGGCTGTCATGTGCCTTTTACTGAGGAGTGGCTTCAGTCTGGCAACTTTACCATAAAGGCCTGATTGGTGGAGTGCTGCAGAGATGGTTGTCCTTCTGGAAGGTTCTCCCATCTCTACAGAGGACGATAGGATAATGGCGCCGAAGAGGATGGCTGCCGTTTTACGGGCTCCTAACCAACTGTGCTGAGTGATCACGTTCTCAGTAGCTGATGTGAGCAAGACCTTTAAACATGTCAACATTCACAAAGCCGCTGGGCAAGAGGGATTTCCAGGACATGTAAGCAAAGCATGCACGGACCAACTGACAAGTGTCTTCACCGACATTTTAAACCTCTCCCTGACTGAGTCTGTAATACCTACATGTTTCAAACAGACCACCATAGTCCCTGTGCCCAAGAACGTCAAGGTAACCTACCTAAATTATTACCACGTCGGTAGCCATGAAGTGCTTTGAAAGGCTGGTCATGGCTCACATAAACACTATCATGCCAGAAACCCTAGATCCACTCCAAATCGCACACCGCCCCAACAGATCCACAGATGACACAATCTCAATTGCACTCAACACTGCCCTTTCCCACCTGGACAAAAGGTACACCTATGTGAGAATGCTGTGCATTGACTACAGCTCAGCGTTCAACACCATAGTACCCACAAAGCTCATCAATAAGCTAAGGACCCTGGGACTAAACACCTCCCTCTGCAACTGGATCCTGGACTGACGGCCGCCCCCAGGTGGTAAGGGTAGGAAACAACATAAACCACCCTGATCCTAAACACTGGGGCCCCTCAGGGGTGCATGCTTAGTCCCCTCCTGTACTCCCTGTTCACCACGACTGCGTGGCCAAGCACAACTCCAACACAATCATTAAGTTTGCTGATGACATAACAGTGGTAGGCTTGATCACCGACAATGATGAGGCGGCCTATAGGGAGGAGGTCAGAGACCTGGCAGTGTGGTGCCAGGACAACAATCTGTCCCTCAATGTGAGCAAGACAAAGGCGCTGATCGTGGACTATAGGAAAAGGAGGGCCGTTCAGGCCCCCATTAACATCGACAGGGCTGAAGTGGAGTGGGTTGAGAGTTTCAACTTTCTTGGTGTCCACATCACCAACTAACTATCATGTTCCAAACACACCAAGACAGTTGTGAAGAAGGCACGACAACACCTTTTCCCCCTCAGGAGACTGAAAAGATTTGGTATAGGACCTCAGATCCTCAAAAAGTTCTACAGCTGCACCATTGAGAGCGTCTTGACCGGTTGCATCCTCGCCTGGTATGGTAACTGCTTGGCATCTGACCATAAGGCGCTACAGAGGGTAGTGTGTATGGCCCAGTACATCACTGGGGCCAAAATTCCTGACATCCAGGACCTATATACTAGGCGGGGTCAGAGGAAGGCCCATAAAATTGTCAAAGACTCCAGTCATACCCAAGTCATAGACTGTTCTCTCTGCTACCGTATGGTAAGCGGTACCGGAGCGCCAAGTCTAGGACCAAAAAGCTCCTTAACAGCTTCTACCTCCAAGCCATAAGACTGCTGAACAATTAATCAAATGGCCACCAGGACTACTTACATTGACCCCCCCTTGTTTTTACACTGCTGCTACTCACTGTTTATTATCTATGCATACACTTTACAAATTACCTTGACTAACCTGTACCCTCACACATTGACTCCGTACCGTTACCCCCTGAAAGATAGCCTCGTTATTGAAATGCAATTTTCTTGTGTTACTTTTTGATCTTATTCTATTTCTCGAACTGCGTTGTTGGTTAAGGGCTTGTAAGTAAGCATTTCATGGTGAGGTCTACCTACACCTGTTGTACTCTGCGCATGTGGCAAATACAATTTGATTTGATCTGGAGCTCTGTCAGAGTGACCATTGGATTCTTGGTCACCTCCCTGACCAAGGCCCCATATTGCTCAGTTTGGCCGGGCGGCCAGCTCTAGGAAGAGGCTTAGTGGTTCCAAACTTCTTCCATTTAAGAATGGAGCCCACTGTGTTCTTGGGGACCTTCAATGCTGCAGAAATGTTTTGGTGCCCTTCCCCAGATCTGTGCCTCGACAGAATCCTGTCTCGGAGCTCTACGGACAATTCCTTCTACCTGATGGCTTCGTTTTTTCTTTGACATGCACTGTCAAATGTGCGACCTTATATCGACAGGAGTGTGCCTTTCCAAATCATGTCCAATCAATTGAATTTACCACAGGTGGACTCCAATCAAGTTGTAGATACATCTCAAGGATCATCAATGGAAACAGGATGAACCTAAGCTCAATTTCGAGTCTCGTAGCAAACTGTCCGAATACATAAGTAAATGTGATAGATCAGTTTTTTATAAATTTGCAAAGATTTCTAAAATCCAGATTTTTCTTTGTCATTATGGGGTACTGTGTGTAGATTGATGAGGGAAAAAACTATTTAATACATTTTAGAATAAGGCTGTAATGTAACAAAATGTGGAAAAAGTGAAGAGGTCTGAATACTTTCCGAAGGCACTGTATATATACATACACATACTGTGTGTGTGTGTGTGTGTGTGTGCGTGCGTGCGTGCGTGCGTGCGTGCGTGCGTGCGTGCGTGCGTGCGTGCGTGCGTGCGTGCGAGTGAGTGAAATGAAATGAAATGGCAGGTCCTGGACAAGGTAGCACAAATAGTTAACAGGTCACGGTTGCATAGCCGCGGGCAGAACAGCAGAAACTGGATCAGCAGCACTGCCAGCTGGACTTGGTACGGGGTAAGCCAGAAGTCATCAGGCCAGGTAGTCCTCCAGCTTAGTCCTAGGGCTCAGGTCCTGCGGTAAAGGAGAGAGAGAAAGAGATGGAAGAATTAGAGGGAGCATACCTAAGATCACACAGGACACCAGACAAAACAAGAGAATTTCACCAGCTATGACAGACTGACCATAGCCTCCCGGCACATAGACTATTGCAGCATAGATACTGGAGACTGAGACTGAGACGGGGGGAGGCAGGGCCAACCTGGCAGAGACAGCAAGGGTGTTTCGTCACTCCAGTGCCTTGCCATTCACCTTCAACCCCTGGGCCAGACTACACTCAATCATCGGACCTGCTGAAGAGATGAGTCTTTAGTAAAGACTTACAGGTTTAGACATGGATTAGCAGACCATTCCATAAAAATGTAGCTCTATCGGAGAAAGCCCTGCCTCGAGCTGTTTTCTTAGAAATTATAGGAACAACAAGGAGGCCTGCATCTTGTGACCGTAGCGTACGTGTAGGTATGTACGGCAGATAGGTAGGAGCAAGTCCATGTAATGCTTTGTAGATTAGCAGTAAAACCTTGAAATCAGCCCTAGCCTTAACAAGAAGCCAGTGTAAAGAGGCTAGCACTGGAGTAATATGACTAACTTCTTTTGTTCTAGTCAAGGTTTTTGTCACGTTCCTGACCTATTTCTGTTAGTTTGTTGTATGTGTTAGTTGGTCAGGACGTGAGTTTGGGTGGGCATTCTATGTTTTCTGTTTCTATGTTGGTTTAGGGTTGCCTGGTATGGCTCTTAATTAGAGGCAGGTGTTTTGCGTTGTCCTCTAATTGAGAGTCATATTTAGGTAGGTTGTTTCACAGTGTTCGTTGTGGGTGGTTGTCTCCTGTGTCAGTGTTTGTCGCACCATACGGGACTGTTCGGTATGTTTGTACATCGTCATTTTTGTGTAGTCTATTTTTCCCTGTTCGTGCGTTCTTCGTGTTTTATTGTAAGTTCGTATGTCTAGGTTTGTCTACACATTCGTTTTGTTATTTTGTTAGTTAATTCAAGTCTAGTTCGTTTTCTGTCTTAGTAGTTTCGTCGTGTCTTTATTAAATCATGTCATTTCACAAAGCTGCGCCTTGGTTCAATCACTACTCCTCCTCTTCGGTTGAAGAGGAGGAGGACTGCCGTTACAGTTTTAGCAGCCATGTAGAGCATTGCAGTAGTCTAGTCTTGAAGTGACAAAAGCATGGATTAGCTTTTCTGCATAATTTTAGGGCAAAAAGTTTCAGATTCTTACAATGCTACAAAGATGGAAAAAGGCTGCTCTTGAAATATTTTTGATATGTTCGTCAAAAGAGAGATCAGTGTCCACAGTAACGCCAAGGTCCTTCACAGTTTTATTTGAGACGACTGTACAACCATCGAGAGTAATTGTCAGATCTGACAGCAGATCTCTTTGTTTCTTGGGACCTAGAACTAACATCTTTCTTTGGTCCGAGTTTAAAAGTTAAACATTTAAACACAGGCTTCCAGGGGAGGCAATTTTAGGGCTTCGCCATGTTTCATCAAAATGTACAACTATGTGTTGTCTGCATAGCAGTGAAAGTTGACATTGTGTTTCCGAATGACATAATCAAGAGGTAGCATATATAATGAAAACAATAGTGGTCCTAGAACGGAACTTTTGAGGAAAACCAAAACTTACCATTGATTTGTCTAAGGACAAACCATCCTCAAAGAATAACTGATATCTTTCCGACAGATAAGATCCCCAGGCAAGAATTTGTCCGCGTAGACCAATTAGGGTTTCCAATCTCCACAAAAGAATGTGGCGAACGATGTTGTCGAAAGCGGCACCAAGATCTAGGAGCACAAGGATAGACACATACTGTAGCCTTGGTCTGACGCCATTAAAAGGTAATTTACCAGCTTCACGAGGGCGGTCTCAGTACTATGTTTGGGACAAAAACCAGACTAGAGAGTTCCATTTATATTATTTGTCTATTATTTGCTGAGCAACAGCTTTTTCTAAAATGGTTGGGAGCATTGGGAGATTTGATATAGGCCGATATTTTATATATATTTTTTCGGGTCAAGGTTTGGCTTTTTCAGGAGAGGCTTTATTACTGCCACTTTTAGTGAGTTTGGTACACATCCAGAGGATAGGGAGCTGTTAATTGTGTTCAAAATAGGAGGGGTAAGCACAGGATGTAGCTCTTTCAGTAGTTTAGTTGGAATAAGGTCCAGAAGACAGCTGGAAGGTTTAGAGGCCATTACTATTTTCTTTAATGTTTCAAGAGATAAAGGATTTAAAACAACTTCAGTGTCTCCATTGTTCCAAGGTTCTGGTAGTTCTGTGCAGTTTTGTTGAAGAAGTTCATGAATTCATCCCTGTTGAATTGAAGGCCATCCTCACTTGGGGAATGCTGCTTTTTAGATAGCGTTGCGACAGTATGAAAAATAGATTCTGGATAGTTTTATTGTTCTCAATCGGGTTGGAAAAGTAGGCCGATCGAGCAGCAGTGAGAGCTTTCGATATTGCATGGGTACTGTTTTTCCAAGCTAGTCTTCCAATTTGGTAGTGCGTCATTTCCATTCCAATTTTCTGGATGCTTGCTTCAGGGCTTGGGATTTTCTGTATACCAGAGAGCTAGTTTCTTGAGACAATTATTTTTTGTTTTTAGCGGGGTAATCCACAAGGCTAAGTTCAGATCCTCGATTAAGTGGTTGAACATATTTGTACTCAGACACTCTTGGCAAGGTGGAGGGAGACTGGAAAGGCATCTAGGAATCTTTGTGCTGTCCAAGAATTTATAGAGCAGCTTTTGATAATCCCTGGTTGGGGTCTAAGGACATTTTTGTTGCAATTGCAAACATAAGAAGATAGTCCAGGATTATGAGGAAAAACAGATCCACAAAATCTATTCCACGGGACAAAATTAGATCCAGGGTGTGATTGTGGCAATATGTAGGTCCCGAGACATGTTGGACAAAACCCACTGAGTAGATGATGGGTCCAAAAGCCTTTTGGAGACAGTTTATGGACTTCTCCATGTGGATATTGAAGTCGCCAAAAATGTGAATGTTATTTGCTATTTCTTCAAGGTCCAATAGGAATTCAAGGAACTCAGTTAGGAATGCTGAATACAGCCCAGGAGGGCTGTAAACAGTAGCTATAAAAAGTGATTGAGTAGGCTGCATAGATTTCATGACTAAAACCTCAAAAGATGAAAACACAGTCTTTTTTTTGTCATAAATTTTAATTGACTGTCATAAATGTTAGCAACACCTCTGCCTTTGCAGGATTTGTAGGGGGTTATGGTCAATAGTGTAACCAGGAGGAGAGGCCTCATTTAACACAGTAAATTCATGAGGCTTACAGTAAAGTGCTTAATTGTTACCCAGAAATCATTTAGTATTGATATAAAAATAGCCTTTAATACAATCATTTTATCGATAAGAGTGGGAAAAAAGCTTTTTGTGCATTGATAAGCAAACCAAAGCACACCAAAGACAGCATTTATGATAAGTAATAACATCATTTATGATAAGTAATAACATCAAAAAGCCTATTTTACACCATAGTCTGCTGAATTTGCAAGATAACTTTTCTTTCCTTTTGATTTAGGCACACACTGATGTTTCAGCATTGTCTCAATGAAGAGTTTGTCGTTCGACTAGCCACATGCGACATATACGAGCAGTTAGTTAGCGGCAGGCGGACGAGCAAAATCCACAGTTGTAATACAGATGAAGCCTGAGCTGGAATGTGAAGCTGAGTATGTCTAACTTGCATCGTGGTATACTCCTCTGATTTGATGGGGGGGGGGGGGACACAGTGTGCCGCTACATGAACATTCTCAAAGGAACATTGAGCAGTGAATTTTAATTAGAACAATAGATGGGACACAAACCTGTGCTTTCACATTGTATCCACAAGTAAATGAAAAATGACAACAATAAAGTATTATCCAATTCAACTGAAAGGAATTCAATATATTGCATTACTCTGATTATAAAAGGAGAGATGACAGACAGAGAGATAGTGGAACAGCAGCAGCAGCAGGTCCATACCCAGCTAGCCGTCTTCATCCCTGAACCCTGCTGATGATATTAGAGGCATTACTGATGGTGGCAGGCACATAGGGAATCACAGTTCTTGTGTATTTTGCTTGTTTTAGTGTTGGTCAGGACGTGAGTTGGGTGGGCATTCTATGTTTCTATGTTTGGCCTAATATGGTTCTCAATCAGAGGCAGGTGTTTTGTGTTGTCTCTGATTGGGAATCATATATAGGTGGCTTGTTTTGTGTTGGGGTTTGTGGGTGGTTGTTTCCTGTCTTTGTGTTTTCTCTGCACCAGATAGGGCTGTATCGGTTTGCCACATTTGTTATTTTGTATTCGTTGTAAGTGTTCACTGTTTATCGTTTTATTAAACATGTTGAGCACTGGCTACGCTGCGTGTTGGTCCGATCCCTGTTACACCCTCTCTTCTCGTGAAGAGGAGGAAGGCTGCCGTTACACACGGTTTTAGAGACATTACTGATGGTGGCGGGTGCATGGGGAATATTAGCCAGACTAGATTTTGACCTTAACGCTTGTAAATAGGCCTACACCTTACCCTGTTAGGTCGGTCCGGGTTATTGTTTTTATTCGAATATGTCGGAGCTGGCATAAAATATGTCTCGGGAAAACGTACCTCAATCCAGGAACAGTCCATGGCACTGTACTTTTCTCATTATCCATAAAGCTACATCGAGAAGATTGAAATACTGCACTTAAAAAAAATATATATATATTTTGCGGTCTTCATGCTAGGTAGCAGAAGCCACAGCAGCCATTTTGGAACGCACATAGCATTGAACAACAAAGGATAGACAGCCAATCAGGCCCCTTGTTGTTCAACGTGACATGCATTCCAAAATGGCTGCTGTGGCTTATGCCACCTAGCGTGAGGATGAAAAAGGCAGTTTAATTTAAAAAATGAGCAGTATTTCAATCTTCTCGATGTAGCTTTTTGGATAATGGCAACATCTGGAGTACAGTGCCATGGACTATTCCTGGATTCAGGTATGTTTTCTCACACCGGCTCCACCGTGTCTTAATCAAAACAGAAGCCCTGTCCAACCTTACAGGGAAAGGTGTACTTAACGAGGGTAAGGTCAGAATCTAGTCTGGCTAGGGGAATGACAAAGTGGGAGGCCTGCGTGAGAAGACTGAGAGACAGGCTGGGCTGAGGGGAACCCTGCCTCCCCCACCTCTCCATCCCCCCTTTTCCATTCCACTACTTCTACACAAGGGCTTTCTGTAAAAATGTTATTGATTTATCTCTCTCTCTTCCCCCCCTCCCCTGCACTCCCTGCCCCCTCCCTCTTTCTCTCTCAATACTTCTTCTTCAAAGGAGAAGAAAAAAGAGAGAGCAACACTTCATCCTGAGTGTCATAAATAAAGGCCTGGTAGATATTCAATGGACTGCTAAACTGACATTTGTATCAGGCAGAGTGAAAGTCAATGGGAGAGCAGCCGGCAGGTCTCTATATCTGGCTCACACACATCACAAGTACATACACAGTCACAGCAATACACACACACACACAGTCTCCACAACACACACACATGAAACACATCGAGACACACACACACACAGGCAAACACACACACACACACACACACCTGAAACCCATCTAGACACACGCACACACTATTATGCTTCCAGCATGGTTCTATATTTGTGAGTGTGATACCACCTGGGACTGAGAGCGAAGCAGAGTGGATAGAGGCTGTTGCATTCCTAAGTCGAAAGCAGACCAGACCCAGTGGGACCAGCAGGACCTGGGGGACAGCAGATACATCTGATACAGTGAGGACTGAGGAAAGGGAAATGCTGTGGGATTGACAGGTTTTAAACAGCAGACAAAACCAGGATGTCCCTCGGACAGTCTGTGTTGGCTGTCTCTGACTCTCACTCTGTTCAGGATAAAAAATAGATCTTGTCTTTTTCTGCAGATGTAATATAGTACATATTGTTCACCTCATTTGGGAAAAGGGGAAAGTGGAAAGGAACGCTATAAACTAATCTAGGGGTTGGAAAACATGGATGATAGGCTATATCACAGCCCAGTACATCACTGGGGCCAAGCTTCCTGTCATCCAGGACCTCTATACCAGGCGGTGTGAGAGGAAGGGCCTAAAAATTGTCAAAGACTCCAGCCACCCTAGTCATAGACTGTTCTCTCTGCAACCACATGGCAAGCAGTACCGGAGCGCCAAGTCTAGGTCCAAGAAGCTTCTAAACAGCTTCTACCCCCAAGCCATAAGAATCGTGAACATCTAGTCAAATGGCTACCCAGACTATTTGCAGTGCCCCCCCCCCCCCCCCCCCCCCTTTACACCGCTGCTATTCTCTGTTATCATCTATGCAGTCATTTTAATAACTCCACCTACATGTACATACTACCTCAACTAACCGGTACCCCTGCACATTGACTCTGTATCGGTACCCCACTGTATATAGTCTCACTATTGTTATTTTACTGCTGCTCTTTAATTACTTGTTATTTTTATCTCTTATTCATTTCCATATTTTTTTAAACTGCATTGTTGGTTAGGGGCTCTTAAGTAAGCATTTCACTGTAAGGTCTACTACACTTGTTGTATTCAGCGCATGTGACTAATACAATTTGATTTGATATCAATAAATTGTCTACTCCAACGTAATTTTGGGCAGTACAGTATAGTAAGCAGTGAAAACACCCGGAAAACCACATCATTACTGGGACACAAAGGTCTCTGGTAGTTATATATGAATCAATAAGTGAACGTCTTTCCCTCCTGCAGCCGCAAACAGGAAACAAATCAAAACGATCGAATTGCTAAACACGCTCATAAGATTCAGCTCAGTAAGCTCAGATCAGCCTAGCCAGGGAAAGGAAAGGGAAAGATACCGGGGCCTAAAGCAGAGGAACATTGTGATCAATGTATCTGATCAGCTCCACTGGCCCAACATCCAAAACAAATCAAATCTTATTGGTCACTTAGCAGATGTTATTGCGGGTGTAGTGAAATGCTTGTGTTCCTAGCTCCAACAGTGCAGTATTATCTAACAGTGCAGTAGTATCTAAAAACTATTCACAACAATACACACAAATCTAAAAGTAAAATAATGGAATTAAGAAATATATAAATATTTGATTGAGCAATGTCGGAGTGGCATTGACTAAAATACAGTAGAATAGAATACAGTATTTACTTGTGAGATGAGTAAGGCAGTATGTAAACATTATTTAAACATTATTAAAGTGACAAGCGTTCCATTATTAAAGTGTCCAGTGATTCCAAGTCTATGTATATAGGGCAGCAGCCTCTAAGGTACAGGGTTGTGCAACCTGGTGGAAGCCGGCTAGTGATGGCTATTTAACATTCTGATGGCCTTGAGATAGAAGCTGTTATTCAGTCTCTCGGTCCCAGCTTTGACACACATATACCGAGCTCGCCTTCTTTATGATAGCGGGGTGAACGGGCCGTGGCTCGGGTGGTTGATGTCATTGATGATCTTTTTGGCCTTCCTGTGACATCGGCTGCTGTAGGTGTCCTGGAGGGCAGGTAGTTTGCCCCCGGTGATGCGTTGGGGAGACCGCAACACCATCTGGAGAGCTCTGCGGTTGCGGGGGGTGCAGTTGTTGTACTAGGCGGTGTGCATCTGTAAAAGTTTGTGAGGGTTTTAGGGGCCAAGCCAAATTTCTTCAGCCTCCTGAGGTTAAAGAAGCGCTGTTGCTCCTTCTTCACCACACTGTCTGTTTGGGTGGACCATTTCAGATCGTCAGTGATATGTACTCAGAGGAACTTGAAGCTTACCACTTTCTCCACTGCTGTCCCGTCGATGTGGACAGGGGCGTGCTCCCTCTGCTGTTTCCTGAAGTCCATGATAAGCTTCTTTGTTTTGTTGGTGTTGAATGAGAGGTTATTTTCACCATTCTCCCAGGGCCCTCACCTCCTCCCTGTAGGCTGCCTCGTCATAGTTGGTAATCAGGCCTACTACTGTTGTGTCGTCTGAAAACTTGATGATTGAGTTGGAGGCGTGCTTGGCCATGCAGCCATGGGTGAACAGGGAGTACAGGAGGGGGCCCCTGTGTTGAGGATCAGTGAAGTGGAGGTGTTGTTTCCTACCTTCACCACCTGGGGGCGCCCCGTCAGGAAGTCCAGGACCCAGTTGCACAGGGCGGGGTTCAGACCCAGGGCCCTCGAGCTTAATGATGAGCTTGGAGGGTACTATGGTGTTGAATGCTGCACTATAGTCAATGAACAGCATTGACTATGACTATTTTCCCTTTGTAGTCCGTGATTGTCTGTAGACCCTGCCACATACGTCTCGTGTCTGAGCCATTCAATTGTGACTCTACTTTGTCTCTGTACTGACATTTTGCCTGTTTGATTGCCTTACGGAGGGAATAACTACACTGTTTGTATTCAGCCATATTCCCAGTCACCTTGCCATAGTTAAATGCGGTGGTTTGCGCTTTCAGTTTCGTGCAAATGTATTCGTTGATGTTATTCTCAGAGGCTACCCGGAACGTAGTGAGTAGTTAATCATAAAACATACACCCCCGCCTTTCTTCTTCCCGGAGAGTTCTTTATTCCTGATGGCTGTCAAGATGGGGACAGTATATCCCGAGAGAGCCATGTTTCCGTGAAACAGAGTATGTTACAATCCCTGATGTCTCTCTGGAAGGAGATCCTCGCCCTGAGCTCATCTACTTTATTATCCAGAGAATGGACATTAGCGAGTAATATACTTGGAAGTGGTGGATGGTGTGCACGCCTCCTGAGTCGAACTAGAACTCCACTCCGAATACCTCTTCTCCGCCGGCGGTGTTTTGGAGCAGCCTCTGGATTAAGTTAAATTGCCCTGGGGGGTACGAACAAAGGATCCAATTCGGGAAAGTCGTATTCCTGGTCGTAATGCTGGTGAGTTACCGCCGCTCTGATATCCAAAAGTTCTTTCCAGCTGTATGTAATAACACAAACAAATGTCTGTGCTAATAATGTAAGAAATAACAACAACAACAAAAAATACTTCAAAGTTGCTTAGGAGCAAGAAGCATCTCAAAAACTCCTGGGGCTTTCAGACCAGTTAGACACCATGGCGATGGACGATGCGTCTCTTTTCAAGTTCACATCATAAGACAGCACATAGATTTGAACCTTATGACCAGAGACTGATTACTGACCATTCCAGTATTTCCCAGACCAGATTGTTGAACTAAGATGTTGGCAACATTTACATTAAAGGAGCTTTCCCTTGGAATAGACTGATATTAAAGTTTCATGATCTGTAATAAGATCATTACAGGGTGGTCCCTCCTTCCTTGGTAGTGAAGGATCAGAATGAGGAACTACTGTCCCTCTTTATTCTCTTCGCTCTCATTGTCCCTTCCTCTCCTCTCCTCTGCTCTGCTCTCCTCTGCTCTACTGTCGCTTGTCTATGTCCTGCTGATCTGAAAGGTCCTATCTTCACAGGCGTAGTCTTATCTGTGGCGTGTGATGTTAGGCCTCTATCTCTCTCTGTCTGCAGTCTGTTTCTTTGCTTGCCTGCTTGTCTTGCCTGCTCGACTCTCTGCCTGTCTGTCTGTCTGTCTGTCTCTGCCTACCTGCCCATCTGCCTGTTTCTCCCTGTCAGCCTGTGTGTCTGCCTGTTGCCTGTCTGTCTGCCTTGCCTGCCTGTGTGAGTGCCGAGAGCCATCTCTCATGGCTCAGGCACTTCAGCAGTGATTCAGATCCAGGGAAGCCTTGCTTCATCTGTCATCATACAGCACTGGCTGTCATACCACCACATCGCATAGAACTACACACAGGATTGGTCAGAGGATAGGTCTGAGTTAAGGAGATATACGCTCACTCTCAAAGACATAAAGTACATACATACAGGCAGAGACATGCTCATATACACAGTACTACAATCATATCTAAACAAAACAGTTGCCTTGCCTTAAAAGCAGCAATTCTCAATTGATACCCATGAAAGTCTATGATTGTCTGATTGTCTTCTGAAAGGGGGAAGTGATGGGGAGTTGACTCCAGTAACTACTGCGTTACTTCTTTATACCCACACCAATGATATCCTTAATTACACTCATTAATGTGTTTTTACTTACCAGTTACTTAATTAACCCCAATTAGCTCAGTAATGTGGCATGGCATGATTGCAAAGCGTTTTTTAGCCAAACATGGACATTTGTATGTGTTGGTGGTAATTGAATGGTCATTGGAGCTGGGAATAATTAATCAGTCATTAGCGTAAACTAAAAATAAAATGTGCAGATAACATCAATATGAGTGAGACTGGTGCTGCGCTGGGGGAGCGATGGCTGTGATGTCTCATTCAGCAGAGAGAGGGAGAACGAGAGAGAGAGAACGAGAGAGAGAGAGAACGAGAGAGAGAGAGAGAATGAGAGAGAGAGAACGAGAGAGAGAGAGAACGAGAGAGAGAGTCTGTGTTATTATCCTCCAGTGGAACATTCTCTTCACTTTTTTTATTGAGCTCTCTAATTAAGATAATTCATTACTTCACCAGTCAGAAAAACAACACATTTCATATAATACTATAATACTCCCTGGGAGAAAATCAATGGATTCTGTTAATCTAAACTAGCAAATTATCCAAATGGACCAGTGTTCTTGCGCTCTGATTTGTATTTGAGAAAAGTTGTGTATTCGGATGATTACAAAACAATCAACAAAAGACACAATGACGGGTAAAAGACAAAAGGACGAGGAGTCAATTAGAAATATCAAGTCTCCACAGACGAACATGATGCCGGTCCAGGAAGGATGATCCACTCTTCTAGAGTCTAAAGCAATTTACTGTAGCACACCTCTGCAATGCGACCGTGAACAATAAGGGTGCGACAAAGGATATCCCTAAATTGTGCCATCACATAAAATAAATCGCTATGGTTACGGCCTGCCGCAACGCAGGTTAAACATAAGCCCGGCCCCCTTTCAGGAGCATCTCAACTGGCCGCATTTTAAAGAGGTGGGAACTCCCAGCGGACCAGGAGATAACGAATGCCTTCTATCCCAGAGAGGAGTGTGAGACCAGCTATTCATAGACCCTTTCTCTCTCTACCGCTCTCCTCTCCCTCTGATTGTCACACACGGGCGGCCTCGCACGCACACACAGACACATACCCATACGCACACGCCCAACTATTCACAGTTAAAAGCAAATGTCTATATCTGTCCCCTAAACACACCAACGATCAGCACACATACATATACACACACAGTCCAGACTGACATATGCTGTCTGCTCAGCAGGTGCTACAGGGAGAAATAATGGTAGACAGACAGATAGGTCAGAGAGACTGATGTAACCGTAGTATTGTGTTCAGATTCCACTCAGTAGTCCCCCTCCCTACTCTGCTCTTCCTCTGCTCTGTCCCTCTTATCACCTGCTCCATACGAATAAAAAATACTGAGATCATCTTGTACTTCTCCTTTGAACACCATGTGACACCTGCCACAGAGCATCCCACAGGAATAGTTATCCGTCCCTCCCTCCCTTCCTCCCTCCTCATTCCAATGTGTATTTAGCATACATATCACACCATGAATGAACCCTCTGACTGGCTCCTGCACCGCATTCAGGATCCATACATCTAGACGCTGCTGCCGGAGAGAGGGAGAGGGAGAGGGAGAGAGAGAGGGAGAGGAAGACTGTGTCCTTGAGACAACCATGGCTGGATATAGGGGAGCAGGGAATGGGAAAATATGACTAGTGTACCTGTAGAAATGTATCCCCATTTACAGCCTACAGAGACCATATTATGGGTTATGATGGGGACAGAACATGAGAGGCCCACGGGTCTGAGGGAGACAGGGGGAGAGGGGTGGTGGAATGGAGCTGTGGCAGGCTAACACAGGGGACGGGAGCGGGGGCATTTGGCAGGGGGGATGGAATAAGGAGGGGTGGCGGACTGAAGTGGGGGTGAGTGAGGTTGAGGGTGGGGTTAATGAAGCGCTAAATCCTTGCTTCTCCACTCTGCCAGCCTCCCTCCCATCCTCCTGTCCTCTGGCTCGACCTACCTTCACACATGAACTTCTCTGTTCAGGGGAGAGAACCTACACACACACACACACACACACACACACACACACAGACACACACACACACAAACACACGTACACTCTCTATATCACTCTCTCATAGACACAAACTACAGTGTACCTCCCGAGGCACACACAAAACAAAGTAGATGCAAATTTTCCTTTAGCCGTTAAATTAGCCATTATATTTGTCGTCTGGATGGTCTAAACATGTATGAATTGACTATAGACCTCAACGGGGTAGTACATGCCTGAATCTCACAGAGAGAAAGAGAGACGAGAGACAAGGAGAGAGTTGAATACCCCAGAGATAGAGGGGATCGAGATTGAAAAGAAAGAGAATAGAGAGACAGTGAGAAAGAGAAGAAAAGAGAACGAGAAGAGAGAGAGATGACCTTTTGTGGACTGGTGTTTCCTGACAAGGGCATCGGATGGCATCTCTCTCTGAGGAGGTTCATGCAGAAACAAATGAGGCGACAGGAGGGAACAGACAGCTCAGTGATAGGTTCAGAGGAGGGGGGGTTGAGGGGGAGAGGAAGTGGGGAGGGGAGGTGGGTTTCACCATATCTGACAAACAGCCAAGGAAAACATCATGAAAAAATACAACAACAACACTGACAAGTGCATTGAGCAAGGACACAATAAGAAGGAGAAAGAAAAGAAAAGAAAGAGAAGCTGTGTTGCCCTCATCTCGATGATGAGATGGACACTCAGGAGCAGAGGAGGGCAGAGCGCTGGGCACGTCATGCCACCGCAGCCCATCACTTAGACACCGAGCCGGCAGGGAGCAGGGCCGTAACTAGCCACTATCAGTCCGTCTGCGCCCCACCTGCAAGGCTGAGGCACCGCTGAGCTACGGCAGAATCAGTTAGTAGAGAAACAGGGGGTCTGTCTCTCACCCCTCTTATTATAGCAGAGTGACAGACACACAGAGAGAGAAGAAATGTGTGAAGACAGAAATGGAAATAAGTCATATCAACTGACAGGACATACATAGGGGGAACTCCAGGGTGCATTTATGCTGCCGGGTGAGTGAGTGAGTGAGTGAGTGAGTGAGTGAGTGAGTGAGTGAGTGAGTGAGTGAGTGAGTGAGTGAGTGAGTGAGTGAGTGAGTGAGTGAGTGAGTGAGTGAGTGAGTGAGTGAGTGAGTGAGTGAGTGAGTGAGTGAGTGAGTGAGTGAGTGAGTGAGTGAGTGAGTGTGCGTGTGTTTTTTCACATCTTGTTTCATTATGCAACATAATTTCCAGTAGCACTTGTCAGCATCAGTCCAGCCAGTTAGAATACAGCAGTGTGTGTGTGTCTCCAGTGTTGTGTGTTCCTCCCAGGTGTAGCAGGTCTGCCAGCCAGGCCTGACAGAACCTCTGTTTACGATTCCACTTAAACATGACGAGGCCCGCGATGTGACCTGGGGACCAGACCTCTTTCTCAGCTTTACAACAACACGGCCACAGCAGATCAGAGCACAGCAGAACAAGACCAACAGCACTGTGGCAGAGCCTCAGAATAATGAGCATCAGAAAGAGAAAGCACCTTGAAATGAGGCTGGAGTCAATGCAGGCCTTTCCCTCCATGATGTGGGGCCAGAGGGGCCCTGGGTACTATTACACACAGAACTACACTCTATGCCAATCCGCTACAGGGGAAGATTCATATATTACCCTTTAGTGGCGGATGCTGGCTGACTTTGCCTCGCCTCTCCCTCTCTTTGTGTTTCCCAGGAGATAAGTTGTGTTTAAATGAGTTATCTCCAATGAGGTTTTGGGCCCCTCTGCACAACAATTAAACCGGTAAATAAAGTTGTTGTGCACGGCCGTTTGCAATTAAACAGTGTTGTCTCCCAGTGCCATCAGCAGACAGAGAGGAACCCCAGAGGTTCTGGCTGTGTGGCTGCTGATGGAACTCACTGTACCAGGCCACTGCCAGCCCTCAGGGTTACTGTACTGGGGTTAAGCTCAGCCAGGAGCACGCAGCGTTCCAGCTACCTGTGGCATCTGGCAGGCAACTCATGGACAGCTAACATTTTAGATATCTCCCCAGACCGCCACCCAGGAGACATGGTCGGAGAGAGGACAGCAACTCCATGTATCTGAAAGTGCCCGATATAGGATCTAATGAGGGTTAGTAGTTTCAATCAGCCCCAACAGAGGAGAAAAGACTGGTATACTGTCTCCATATACAGTGGGGCAAAAAAGTATTTAGTCAGCCACCAATTGTGCAAGTTCTCCCGCTTATAAAGATGAGAGAGGCCTGTAATTTTCATCATTGTATGTCTTGTATGTCTTCCATTTCCTAATAATTGCTCCCACAGTTGATTTCTTCAAACCAAGCTGCTTACCTATTGCAGATTCAGTCTTCCCAGCCAATCTTGCTTGTTTGTAGGTGACCAAATACTTATTTTCCACCATAATTTGCAAATAAATTCATTAAAAATCCTACAATGTGATTTTCTGGATTTTTCTTTCTCATTTCGTCTGTCATAGTTGAAGCTTCGTCTGCCTATGATGAAAATTACAGGCCTCTCTCATCTTTCTAAGTGGGAGGACTTGCACAATTGGTGGCTGACTAAATACTTTTTTGCCCCACTGTATGTTAGCAAGCTACCTGTGTAGGCTGCAGGGCTGCAGAGTGAATGAACTCTCCCTCTCTCCCAGGACTAAGTCCCTGTTTCAGAGACACAGCTACTTCTCATGGCAGGCAGTTCCAGAAGAAGACCAGGGAAGACACAACCCAAAGGGAAGGAACAGAAATCAATACTGAGTTAAATTGAAGAATCTGTGCCCATTATTTCCCCTGTTTCCCATTCCTGCACTGTGTTTCTGTGACATCGCTTCTCTGCGCCGAGGCCTCCGCCTGTCCTATTCACACTCACCCACTGACGGATGGAACATGCAAACATGCGAACACACACACATTCACAACCTCTATCTTGTTCACTCACACAAACAAAACAAATCATTAAATAATTCAAACACTTTCCCACCTACAAAAATAAACACTCGGCCCCACTCTAACCACACAGCAAAGCAAATAGAGAAATATTACTCACAACTACTGTAATATAAGGGGTTTATAGCACATTCTCTGAACCTTTGAGGAGGTCCACAATCACAATACTCTACGCTCTGGCAATTACAACACTCTCAGCTATCCTGTATAGTAAAAGGAGACCCATTCAGTAGCCAGAGATGTTAGCTAGCTACAGTAGCTATGTCCTGGCTGCATTACAGTATCTGCTGGCTGCCTGGCTGTGAGCTGGCTCTGGCTCTCTGGCTCTGGCTCTCTGGCTCTGGCTCTGGCTCTCTGGCTCTGGCCTGTCCACCCCGCTCCTCTCAACTCTCCACTGCAGCCTCATTACTCACTCTGCACAGCTTAACAGTGCGGAACAATACGGGATCACATCCATTTCAATCTGAAATAATCACCAGCATGAAATCTAATAAATTATGCAGCGCTCAATAGCCCAGGACTTCAGCCCTGCATTAACACTGAGCTAATGATGCCAACACATTATTCTCAAAGTCAACGTGCATCGTTCGTCCCTGGGCTGGGACGTCAAGAGTGCAGCCACAGCACGAATCGCTGTACACCACTGCTTCACCGTAAAAGCTCAGCCCATCTTGTAAGAGTGGTGATCCATAATCCAGCCCGTTCTACAACTTCATCATCTTTTTCATGCCGTGGAGAGTTCACCCATTGCATTATTTGAATGTGTTTTCTGAGAACTCCGCTATAGTGCAGCAGATAAAGAATGTGATAACTGCTATCTCATCATCAGCTGAACCATGGGTCATCTTATGGTCCAACTGAAGGACTTATTACATATTCCTGAATCCTATTCTGTGGTCAGCGGTCACTGTGGGGTTGAGTGTACGGTCATAGGTTCATGTCGTGTAACAGAAGATGCGTTCTGATCGGGAAAACGCCATCTTGGGCTAAAGGGTGGGATGTTATCGCTGCCACCAGTCACAGTGCTATCTGCCTCTAAGGCTCTGTGTTACTCTGGAGACACACATGATGACGCAGACTCACCAGAGCTGCTTCTGTAGAGGCTGTGGTTACTGGCTGTCTCTAGAGAGGTGTGTGATTACTGGCTGTCTCTGGAGAGGTGTGTGGTTACTGGCTGTCTCTGGAGAGGTGTGTGGTTACTGGCTGTCTCTGGAGAGGTGTGTGGTTACTGGCTGTCTCTAGAGAGGTGTGTGATTACTGGTTGTCTCTGGAGAGGTGTGTGGTTACTGGCTGTCTCTGGAGAGGTGTGTGGTTACTGGCTGTCTCTGGAGAGGTGTGTGGTTACTGGCTGTCTCTGGAGAGGTGTGTGGTTACTGGCTGTCTCTGGAGAGGCTGTGGTTACTGGCTGTCTCTGGAGAGGTGTGTGGTTACTGGCTGTCTCTGGAGAGGTGTGTGGTTACTGGCTGTCTCTGGAGAGGTGTGTGGTTACTGGCTGTCTCTGGAGAGGTGTGTGGTTACTGGCTGTCTCTGGAGAGGTGTGTGGTTACTGGCTGTCTCTGGAGAGGTGTGTGGTTACTGGCTGTCTCTGGAGAGGTGTGTGGTTACTGGCTGTCTCTGGAGAGGTGTGTGGTTACTGGCTGTCTCTGGAGAGGTGTGTGGTTACTGGCTGTCTCTGGAGAGGTGTGTGATTGGAGGTCCACAGTCTATCCACCCCCCCAGCTATGTCTGTTATCTCTTTCTCTCTGGGTGAGACGCCTTCTATTGACCGACCCCAAGATAGAAAAGACAGAATACAGCACTATCAATAGTGAGGGACAAGCATACATTTTCACATAAACACAAACCACATGTCTTTGGCTTCTGTTTCGCTATCAAATGTTTTACAACTGAGTTTTGGCATTACGTGTACTGTGTCGTAAAATATCGAGGCAAATGGACTCTTTCCCAAGGCTGTATTAGTGGTTATAAATCGTGCTACATTATTCAGACCAATAACTCACTGCATAGCAGCAGGCATTTGTTTGCAATATGTCAAATGATTTCCACACCAATACAGAAGACAATAATCATTGATATATCTTTAAGAATAATGAGCAGTATGTTTTGTCATTCTTGTATATAATCCATTTTGAGTTCTAAATAACAGAGCAGCCTGGTCTCATAGACTAGACGTAACATAGTAAACATAAATCTGGGACACTCAAATTAGTATGATATGTTATGTTTGGTATGGTTACATAAGACAGATGGTTACCTGAAGCAAAAACGAAAGTAGGGTGGTTGATCGGGGTGGATGGATGGGCATATAACTTGAACATCTAGCAACCCAAAGGTTGCAAGTTCGAATCTCTTTGCGGACAACTTTACCCTTTTAGCAACTTTTCAATACCTACATTTTTTTTGCTACTTTGCAACGACTTAGAATGTTAGCTAACCCTTACCCCCACCCTTTTAGCTAACCCTTACCCTAACCCTAACCTTAACCCTTGAACCTAACTCATAAACTTAACCCTAACCCTAACCCCAAGCCAACGTTAGCCAGCTAGCTAATGTCAGCCACCTATCTAACATTAGCCGCCTAGCTAGAATTTGTAACGTATCGTACGTTTGCAAATTTGTAACATTGTACAGTTTACAAATTCATAACATACAATACGAATTGTAATTCGTAACCTATCATACGAAATTTGTGATGGACTGTCACGTTCTTTCAAAATTGAACCCAGAAGCAGACCAGGACAAGGAGAGTAGGAAGAAGGTGAGTATTTATTTACAAGTGAATATGAAGGGGTAGAAATATCCAGGTGGCGTAGCGGGCAGCGGTGGTGAGTTGATGGGAGTGAATAGGTGGGTCCAAGGGAGTAGCGGAAACCTCCGACGACCAGGCAGGAATGGGGTAAGTGATCCGGGTGAATAACTGAAGACAGAACAAACGGAGGTAAGTTTAAGGCAAGCAAGACGTACAAAACAACAAAACAAATTCTATCAAGCAGGAGGCTGATACGCTGGCACAACATACTGTTAATGGCTAACGATCCGGCAGGGAATGGATGTCAGGTCCGGGCTTATGAAGAGGAGAGATGATGATCAGGACCAGGTGTGCAGATAGCTGATGGGATACAGGTGCGGGTAATCTGAGATCTCCCAACTAGCTAAATCGCCCGGCAACCAGACAGGATGCGTTCCAGGACACCGGAAAAAACACTCCAGAACAGAACACAGGCAAAAAACAGACTCAGGAAACGGGATTCGTGACAGTACCCCCCCTCCGACGAACGCCACCGGGCGGACTACCCGGAGCGCCAGGGTGGAGGCGGTAGAAGTCACGAAGCAGGTCAGCGTCAAGGATCTGACGCCGAGGAATCCAACTCCTCTCCTCTGGACCATATCCTTCCCAATCCACTAGATACTGGAACCCTCGACCCCGCCGTCTTGAGTCCATGATGCGGCGCACCGTGTAGACAGGACCACCTCCGATCATCCGAGGAGGAGGAGGACGAGGAGGAGGGGGCAACAGAGGACTGAGTAGAACCGGCTTGAGGCAGGAGACATGAAAGGTGGGATGTACTCTAAGTGTTGCAGGCAACTTGAGTCGGACCACAACAGGATTAATGATTCTCTCCACTACAAACGGACCAATGAACTTCGGTGACAGTTTCCTCGACTCAGTCCGTAGAGGAAGATCCCGTGTAGCCAACCAAACCTTATCTCCGACCGTATAAGCGGGGGCAGGAATACGGCGACGATTCGCCTGGATCTGATACCGGTCAGAAACTCTAAGGAGAGCCTTCCTGGCCCTATGCCAGGTCCGGTGGCAACGACGAATGTGGGTCTGGACAGAGGGAACCGAGAGATCCCTCTCCTGAGAAGGAAACAAGGGAGGTTGGTAACCGTACAGGCACTGGAAGGGAGACATCCCAGTAGCAGATGAAGGGAGAGTATTATGGGCATACTCGACCCAGGGTAATTGAGAGGACCAAGAGGTGGGATCAGAGGAAACAAGACAGCGCAGCGTGGACTCCATCTTCTGGTTGGCTCTCTCCGCCTGACCATTAGATTGGGGGTGAAATCCAGAAGTGAGACTGACTGTAGCTCCAATGGCCAAACAGAAGGATCTCCAGACAGCAGAGGTAAACTGAGGACCACGGTCAGAAACAATGTCACAGGGCAACCCGTGGACCCTGAAAACCTCCCTAAGCAGGATCTCGGACGTCTCAGTGGCAGAAGGCAGCTTGGAGAGGGGGACAAAGTGAGCAAACTTGCTGAATCTGTCCACAATGGTCAGAATAACCGTGTTACCAACAGAAGAGGGCAACCCCGTGACAAAGTCCAGGGCCAGATGCGACCAAGGTCGCCGGGGAATAGGTAGGGGGTGAAGAAGCCCAGAGCTGGGCCGATTGGTACTCTTATTCTGCGCACAAACAGGACAAGCGGCAACAAACCTCCGGGTATCTTCTCCCATGGCAGGCCACCAAAATCGTCTGCGCAGTAGCGCCATAGTCCGAGCAACGCCAGGGTGACAAGCTATCTTGCTGGCGTGGGCCCACTGAAGAACAGCAGAACGGACCGACTCAGGCACGAACAACCGACCGGGTGGACCGTTACCGGGCCCGGGCTGCGTCCGAAGGGCCGCCATCACATCCTCCTCAATCCTCCATGTAACGGCTCCCACGACAACATTCTGGGGAAGAATCGTCTCAGTCTTGGCCCCACTCTCCTCCGTCTTGGAGAACATCCGGGACAGAGCGTCCGCCTTCCCGTTCTTCGACCCAGGTCGGAACGTCAGGGAAAAATTGAAGCGTCCAAAAAACAAAGCCCACCTGGCCTGACGGGAGTTGAGACGTTTAGCCGATTGCACGTAAGCCAGATTCTTGTGGTCAGTCCAGACCACAAACGGTTGCTCCGCTCCCTCCAACCAGTGACGCCACTCCTCCAAGGCAAGCTTCACAGCGAGAAGCTCCCGGTTACCCACATCGTAGTTTCTTTCAGCTGGAGAAAGACGACAAGAGTAGAAGGCGCAGGGATGGAGTTTACCGTCAGTGGAGCTACGCTGGGACAGGATGGCGCCCACCCCCACATCAGACGCGTCCACCTCAACAACAAACTGACGGGAAGTGTCAGGTTGAGAGAGAATCGGGGCGTTGGTGAATCGGCTCTTAAAGTCCAGAAATGCTCGGTCTGCCTCAGGAGTCCAACAGAAATCTCTGGTGCAAGACGTCAGGGCAGTTAAAGGGACGGCCACCCGGCTGTAATCACGGATAAACCTCCGATAGAAGTTCGCAAACCCCAGGAATCTCTGGAGCTGCAATCTCGTACCGGGCTGGGCCCAATCCCGAACCGCCCGAACCTTCTCTTGGTCCATCATGATCTCTCCCCTGGAGATGATGTACCCGAGGAAGGACGTCGTGTGGGCGTGAAAATCACACTTCTCAGCCTTCACGAACAGACGGTTCTCCAATAACCGCTGCAGGACCTGCTTGACATGCTGGACGTGGCTAGAAAGCTCCCTCGAGAAGATGAGGATATCATCCAGGTAAACGAACACAAAAATACCAATCATATCTCTCAGAACATCATTCACCATACTTTGGAACACAGCAGGAGCGTTGGTCAGTCCAAACGGCATCACCTGGTACTCGAAATGTCCCATAGGAGTATTGAACCCAGTCAACCACTCGTCCCCCTCTTTGATCCGAACCAAATGATAAGCATTACGTAGGTCAAGCTTCGTAAAAACCGTAGCACCCTGTAAAGAGTCGAAAGCAGAGCTCATCAAGGGCAGGGGATACTTGTTCTTGACCGTAATATCATTCAACCCCCGATAATCAATACATGGTCGAAGAGAGCCATCCTTCTTACTCACAAAAAAGAATCCTGCTCCCAGAGGTGATGACGAGGGGCGAATGAGACCTGCAGCTAGAGATTCCTTGATGTAGGTCTCCAAGGCTTCACGTTCAGGTCGAGAGATACTGTATAACCGTCCCTTGGGAAAGGCAGCTCCAGGGAACAGATTAATCGCACAGTCATAAGGTCGGTGGGGAGGAAGTGACAGAGCCTTCTGCTTACTGAATACTTCACCCAACTCGTGATATGTTTCTGGAACCAGGGACAAATCAGGAGGAGCAGAGTCACTGACCTGACTGGGAACAGCAGGAGAACAGGCAGTCCTAAGGCAGTTAGCATGACACTCAATGCTCCAACTAGTTACCTTACCCGTCACCCAATCAAACGAGGGATTGTGTTCCTTCAGCCAGGGGTAACCAAGAACCAGAGGAACATGGGGCGAGGACAGAATGAGGAAGGAGATAAACTCTGAATGATTCCCCGACAACAACATCTTAACTTCTTATGGCTGCAGGGGGCGTATTGAAAAACTGGAAAATATGTGCACATTTTCAAACGGCCTCTTAATCAATTTTTGCTCTTACAATATGCATATATTTACTACTATTGGATAGAAAACAGTCTCTAGTTTCTAAAAACGTTTGAATTATTTCTCTAAGTGGAACAGAACTATTTTTACAGCCCATTTCCTATCCGGAATTGAGATTTCCAAATGCGAGGTCTCTCTTTAAGAGCTTGTCTATAAAAGGTCATGTCACTTAGGACTGTAGAAACACGTCACACGCCTTCCTCTGGGTGTCATGCGGAAGTGAGAGCAGAAAGGAGTTGAATATCTCGTCCAGGGACTGAACACAACATCTTGGAGTGAGACCTGCGCACTTAATTTTTTTTTCTGGTCACGAAGTAGAACATGGACTCGGCTCCTGCACGACGCTCGTTAAAGGTGAATATGATCTCTGGCTTCGATATTATTTGATACATGTCACAAAATCATCCTAAAGTATGTTTTTTCAATATAGTTTAATTATATTATTGAAATTTATTCTGGACTTTAGACGTGATGCGACGCAAGAATTGTTTGAAGAAAGAGAGGTTAGCGCCGCACGGCCAGTGTGCTTGCTAATTCAAGAGGGAAATAGTTCGTTCTGGATCCCAAACAAAGACTGTACTGGACAATGGACCCCTTTACAACATTCTGATGGAATATCAACAAAGATAAGGACCCAATTTGGGATGCTTTTTCATATATCTGTCGAACTGTGCTATGCTACCTTTTGACTAGAATCAATGCTGCCGTGTGCTAGCTAATGTAGTAAGCTAATATAACGATATATTGTGTTTTCGCTGTAAAACACTTCAAAAATCGGAAATATTGGCTCTATTCACACGATCTTTGTCTTTCATTAGCTATCCACCATATATTTTTCTGAAATGTTTTATGATGTATAATTAGTTGTTGACGTTGGTGTCTGTATTTTCTCTGGCTACTCCCGTGCGATTTCAGACTGTAGCTATGATGGGAGCAGTAATGTAAAACTGATTTATAACTAAAATATGCACATTTTTTGAACAAAACATAGATTTATTGTGTAACATGTTATAGGACTGTCATCTGAGGTAGTTTTTTCTAGGTTATTTAGGTTGGTTCTAGGTTAGTTAGGTTGGCTTGTGCATGCTACTTGCATCCTACTTGTGCTGTGAAAAATGTCTGTCCTCTTTTTTATTTGGTGGTGAGCTAACATAAATATATGTGGTGTTTTCTCTGTAAAACATTTAAAAAATCGGACATGTTGGCTGGATTGACAAGATGTTTATCTTTCAAATGCTGTATTGGACTTGTTAATGTGTGAAAGTTAAATATTTTTAAAAAATATATTTTGAATTTCACGCCCTGCACTTGAAGTGGCTGTTGTCATATTGTGCCCGGCTTCGGGCTTGCAGCCAGAAGAAGTTAACCGGTTCAGTCCTCATAGTGATCCGTGCCAGACTACTGCCGTTCAGAGTGGTTGCTTCAATGGCTTCCGGCAATTGCTCCTTGGAAAGCCCCAGCTGTTCCACCAAGTCGGCATCAATAAAGCTGCCATCGGCACCTGAATCGTTCATCTCTAAGCTCTGATCTTTATTCATAAGGGTCGCAGGAAAACGGGGTCTGACAGGGTTCTTGAGAGGTTGAAACTGGCTCGCAAAAATTCCTCCCAAAACTAGCGAGCCGGGCAGTTTAACGGGCGCTGTGGACAAGCGGAGATGTAATGTCCCGAGCTACCACAGTAGAGGCAGCTGTTGGTCTCACGTCTACGTTGGCGCTCCTCCTTAGTTAGCCCGTGTCGCCCCACTTGCATTGGTTCAGGATCTGGTGGCAAGACCCCTCCACTAATCCCGTGTGGGGAATCATGATCAACACGTTCTGGTCCATTTCCTGAACCGAATGGTAACCGAGTTGCTGATTGATTGGACGGGCCCCACTGCTTCTCCCTCCTTCTCTCTCGGACTCTATTATCTACCCGAATAGATAAAGTGACCAAGCTGTCTAGGTCACTAGGCTCTGGATAGGATATCAGCTCGTCCTTGAGTTGCTCCGACAACCCCTGGTAAAAAGCCGCTTGTAGTGACTCCTCATTCCAACCACTCTCCACAGCCAATGTCCTGAATTCGATCATAAAGTCTGCCACACTGCGAGCTCCTTGGCGAAGAGTGAACAAACGTTTAGCTGCGTCCTTACCTCGGACTGGATGGTCAAAAAGCTTTCTCATCTCCGCCGTGAACTCCTGGTATGAAGCCATGCAGGTGTCCTGTCGTTCCCAAACGGCTGAAGCCCATTCCAGAGCTCTACCACGCAGCAGTTCAATCACGAAAGCTATCCTAGCCTTATCTGTGGCGTAAGAGTAGGGCTGTAGATCAAAAACTAAGCCACACTGCATAAGAAATGAACGGCATCTTCCGAAATCCCCCTCGTACTTATCAGGCGTCGGAACCTTGGGCTCACGGAAGGAAACCTCTCCAGAATCGGCAGGTGAGATGGGTGAAACAGGTGGTGGATGTCCTGCCGGCAAACTGAGCTGATCCTGGATATTCGTCAAGCTAGCAGATAAGTTCCGGACTGAACCCGCTATCTCCTGTAGCGCCGTGTTGTGTTGTTCCAATATCTTCCCCTGCTGGGTAACGGCATGGCAAACGGAGTCCAGGTCCGCTGGGTTCATCCTTGGCCGGATCGTTCTGCCACGTTCTTTCAAAATCGAACCCAGAAGCAGACCAGGACAAGGAGAGTAGGAAGAAGGTGAGTATTTATTTACAAGTGAATATGAAGGGGTAGAAATATCCAGGTGGCGTAGCGGGCAGCGGTGGTGAGTTGATGGGAGTGAATAGGTGGGTCCAAGGGAGTAGCGGAAACCTCCGACGACCAGGCAGGAATGGGGTAAGTGATCCGGGTGAATAACTGAAGACAGAACAAACGGAGGTAAGTTTAAGGCAAGCAAGACGTACAAAACAACAAAACAAATTCTATCAAGCAGGAGGCTGATACGCTGGCACAACATACTGTTAATGGCTAACGATCCGGCAGGGAATGGATGTCAGGTCCGGGCTTATGAAGAGGAGAGATGATGATCAGGACCAGGTGTGCAGATAGCTGATGGGATACAGGTGCGGGTAATCTGAGATCTCCCAACTAGCTAAATCGCCCGGCAACCAGACAGGATGCGTTCCAGGACACCGGAAAAAAAACACTCCAGAACAGAACACAGGCAAAAAACAGACTCAGGAAACGGGATTCGTGACATGGACATACACAAATTAATACATACCATATGAAACAAAACATATCATACTAAAATGAGTGCCCCGGATTTACGTACAGAATAATACAAAATGCTCTGAGACCAGGTAGAACAGAGTGGATAGATAGCAATAAAGAGAGAGGGGGTATGGAGGAAGAGCGAGTGATGTAGATGAAAAACAAGAAGAGAGTGAGTTGGAGGGTAAGAGTTGCTTGAGTCTAATTTTGGAAACACTTAGTACTGAAGTCATTTGGCTGTAGGCCAAAGTGTTTCTGCCAGCCAGACTGTTCAGTTACATCTCACACAGTCTCCTAATTATTCCCCCACCACTCACTTAATGCCCCGCTGCCGAGTCCTCCCTGTTACACAGTCAAACAGAGCAAACACAAGGTTATTATTAACACACACACACACACAACACATTACACCAACCACAATATGGAGACAAGACGCGGAAGCTGAGGGAAACACATTCAATACTGTATTACTCTCCATTTAAACTCTACATTAAAACTCACAGAAATTAACGCTCTGGATAAAGTCTTACTGGGGTATGAAGTTAAAAGCACTAAAATGATAGATCACACAGTCTAAACAAGTTCTTAACTTCTAGCTGATATGTGTGAGCGAATGAACAGCAGCAATGTGCACTGCAGTCCCCTGAGAAAGCAGATGGAACATCACAGCTCAGGGGAACTTTTGAAGAATGTTGTCCATCTGAACAAGCAGAGAGAAACAACCGAAGGAAACCTTGAGGAAACTGCTAGGACTCTGAAACAAAAGCGTGCTGTTCATCAACGAGCATGGTCATACTGCGGAGTATAAGCCGCACACACACACGCACACGCACACACACACACACACACACACACACACACACACACATACAGACAGAAATCACTGTGCTTGCTTTAAATATGACACTGGCTCAAACTAATATAAAACTAGGATTAGCCATATGCAAATCGATTAGCCAGGCCCGTGTAATAATTTAAGGAAGCCTGGGTTGCTGCAAGGCATGTGTGTTGAATGCTAAGGTCCCGAGACTCAAGAGCATCCCACTCAGCACAATCACTACTACATCTCATTGTCTGCTCTAGGTCCTTGCGATCGGACTGTCACGCAAGGTAGATTGTGCGTGTGTGTCTGTGTGTGTGCGTGCATGCATGCCTGCGTGTGCAAGCTGCAAGTTTGTGTGTGTGAGTGCAATTGGTCCTCGCTCACTCCTCAGTGTAATCTTTTGATTTGTCGGATTGACCCCACTTAATTCAATGGAACAGAATCGCTGTGACAGCAACACTGAATGGATTTACAATGCACTGCACCGGCTCTAATAATAACTTACTTCCTTCCCACTGCACTAGTTGGCACAGTCACAAAGTCATAACATCCTAACCTTAACCACACTGCTAACCCTAATGCTTAACCCTAACCTTTAATTTTGCATTTTTTTAGTTTTTATGAATTTTTTACAATATAGACCATTTTCACTTTGAAGCTGGCCCATCTAGAGGAAATCACTCATTTCTGCCTCCAGGAACAGAGAGGATGCAGATAAAGATACTGTGTACATTACAATGTCAGGACAAATGCACACATGAGAATACTGCACTTTGTACAGTAACTCTCTCCCTCTCCCTCTCCCTCTCCCACTCTCACTGAAGCTGAGGCCAATGGTGGTCTCTATACAAGGCTGCTTGCTGTTGTGTTCCAGATCAATGGTTTCTCTCTCAGTCCTGTCGACCTCTGTGTCTGGCCTGGGAAAGGTCAGAGGGGGAGCCCATATGCCTAGCCCAGCCATCTCTCAGAGAGAGAGGGAGAAGGAGATAGGTAGAAAGAGTGAGGACAGGGAGAGGCACAGAGAAAGGGGAACGGTGGGACAAAGGAGATAATGAGAAATCAAAACTCAAGGTGAAGTGTTGAGATTGCTGCTAGTTGTATGTCATCATTATCTGATATGCATGTTGATCACCACCACACTGTATGACGAAGCTAAGGTTTAAACAGTGTATTCATGTAAACTCATCTCCATGACAAGACTACTGAAGGTATCCATTTGAACTGCACAATGACCTCAGCTAATTTACTATTTTTTTTATCTCCAGTTATTATTGCAGAACAAACATTATCGTCCACCAAGATCAATGTCGAAGCATTATTTTCCCCCAGTTTAACGCTAAAGATGCATGTTTTAATTTGGAATTGAACAAATGACTTTGTAGGCCTAAATACACACTGCATCATCCGCTGTCTCTTCTGAGAATGGCGTTTTAATTGCAAAGTAGGACAAAAATCATTAATTATTTGCAGGGGACAATCCGTAGAGTGGAACACTGCCAGAGAGGGTGGATGCCTCTAGTCCAATGGGCACAATGCAATGGTGTAAAGGTGGGAATTGCTGCACTTTATTTATTTATTTATGTTCACGGCCGCATCAGACACCTCAGGCCATGTACCTGCATCAAGAAGTAGAAGAGGTCTGCAGGGAACCCATCTACTCTGTTGACTTAATTTCATTGCACAGAGACAAAGTTCCTGAAGTCTTGAACTAAACCGGGTTTTAGTGCAGGTTCTCATACTGTTTGACCACTGCAATACTGTACAGTAGGTACAACTTTCAACTTGACTACCCATTTCTCGCACTCTTTTGGAAACTTAACTCACCTAACCTAACATAGCAGGTGTAAAAGTTAAATAAAAACCTGAGCGGAGTTCCCACATCCAGTTTTCAGCGGAAAAGGAAGCTAGGTTGAAGACTGTACCCCTAAAAACCGGATAAATCCGGTTGTTCGCAACTCTGCTAAGGGTGTAACTCACCTGATGCCCAAGGGCAGGGTGCTAAGGAGGTGATTGGCCAGTATACAAAAGCAGAGTTTGGCTGGCTGGCTTGTCAGAGCAGGAGCACCCAGTAGCAGGGCCTTCATTACAGTTGCCCATTTGGTTGTAGGCTATTTATGATGGTTCTGACTCATTTTCCCTTCTGTAACTAATACAATATATTTGATACCTCATAGTAAATAAATGTATTGATGAGAAATCTTAAATAATCTTAGTCAATAACTTGGTCTTGTAAATCCTGCTGTAATGTGTTCCGGACTCCCCCTGCTGGTCAAAAGAGGATATAACAATTCTCAGAATCTTCATTCATTCACCACATATCACAATACTTCATACTAAACAAACAAGTAGGCCATAGCGGATCTTCAAAGGTATGCCAGAGGTCTTGGTTATTATTATGCAAGAGTGAGTTTTATTTGTGAAGCATTAGATCATCACTGTAAGCAATCCCTCACTTTTAATGCAGGGCATTTTCCACACTAGGTACAGTAATGCATATGAAACCCTGGCCCTCATAAAAAATGCATTGTAATCTTTACCTCGTCCCTCCATCTAATTTTTACATCACTGAAACAATAACCAAAGTGGTCATCATCGCTCGCATAAATCCAAACTGAGAAAGGCCTGCTTAGGCTGTAACAGCTGTTATGGAAAGGTGTGCGTTATGTGGGTGTCTGCGTACCTACCTCCTGAACGAAGCTAAGCCTACTGTCCTCCAAGTCTTCAGATCTTTGTGATATGGGGAACAGAACTGATGCCTATAGCTGGAAAAGCCAACTCTCTTGTACTGCTGAGAACAGCCTTTCCTGTGTACATTGATTTATTTTCGCTTTCAGACAGCTCTTTCTTTTTGGCACACCGTCTCAGCCCAGTGAGTTCATTCATATTGAATCCCCTGAATATCATAATGCAACAATGATGAATGATAAATAGACAGGGACTCATGCTTTGATTAATGAGGACGCTATCCTGGTTCACTATTATAAACCATGAGCCTTACCACCATGCAAGACCTAAGCTAACTAGTGAGGGAAAATGTATCAGATCTAACCAGAGTGATGTATACAGTACTGTGCACAATGACACCCTATTATTCACAAGGAATCAAACTTAATTGTGATGTCACTGTTCAGACGAGGCTGAGAGATGGCTGAGAGATGAGACGGGGCAGGTGGCTTTGTACAGTAGCCTAGATCCATGTGACCGGAGTCTATGCTTACATACTGTAGTTGGTGCCACAGCAGTTTAACCACTGTATGCAATGGATTATTGCTTTATGTCAAGCTGCCCATTAATATTTATAGCTAAAGAATTTGTATGACTTCAAAGTTTACCTTATTATTGATGGTATTATTGAGCTGCTATTACAACTTGGCCTTGGAAGGAAAGACAAGTGGCACTTTTTGATTAGGGTAATCTTAAGGTATTTTTATATTTTATTTTTATTCTAAGGCTGAGATCAAGGTCTCTTTCTCAGATGAGCCCTGCATACACATCAATACTCAACAATATTCACATCAATACACATCAATATTCACATCAATACACTAAAAGCAAAACAATCATAGAAAACAAACATGGTTTTCAGTAAAAAGGTCCTCAATCAGCCTTTTTAAATTTCCCTAGAGGCACCAATTCATCCAACTTTAGAGAGCCATTCCAAAAGTAAGGAAGGCTTTATAAACATGCATTGATCTACGGGATTTCAAAGAGGGCCAGCGTACTTTCTGATACAAAATGCATTGATGTTTATTGAACTTATCACCCGTAATAAAGCTTACTGCCCTATGATAAACTGCATCCAACGGCTTCAATACAATGGCAGCTGCATTCATATCGACAATATCCCCATAGTCTATGACCGGTATGAATGGCGACTGAATCATTTGTTTTCTGCTATCTAATAAAAAGCATGACCTATTCCTATAAAATAGGCACATTTAAATTATTAATTTCTTAACTCCTCAAAATGCTTTTTGAAAGATCGCTTTCCTTCAATCCAGATGCCCAGATATTTATAAGCCCGGACACGATCAATAAAGGCACTATCCAATTAACAAATCATCAGATAAATTTTTTAGGTGGAGAATAACATACTTGATTTGACATGCATTAAGTACCAATTTCAGTTCAACAGAGGCTTTTTGCAATGCAATGAAGGCAGATTGAAGCTCCGAAAGAACCTGGTCAACCGTGCAATGCGATACACAAGTGTCATCGGTATACAGGTTTATGTTACAATTTTTGGTAATTGTATTTATTTAGGCCTAGTATAACAACAAACCTATTGATGGCTCTTGGACATTGAATGAGTAATAGAGATTACCCTGTCCTACTTATTGAGATAGGCTACCTTAATTTAGACTATTATTTAACCTGATGACTCAACTGCATACAATAAAGCTCTAATAAAGCACAAAGATTCATTTAGGCTTCTATATGAAGAATATATACTGTATATAAGAATACATATGACATGATATTCTTTATTGATCATGTTATTTTCCCTGTTCTGTCATTTAGGCCAATTGTGTTTTTGCTTATTTCTAGAGAAATATCTACCTGCAGAAACATGTGTTTTAGAGCCAGACTTTGAAAGTACTGCACAAGGAAGTTAATTTGATTAAAAAAACAACGGAGGTGGGTGAATTCAAGTATTCCTCTCACGTGGATTCTTTACTCAATGTTTGCCTTCAGATAAACATATGAGAAGGCTACATGGAACTGTTTGAGCAGGGGAAGCTGGGTCCCACTGCACGGGTCCTCTCCACAACGGATCTCGGTGTATGACTGTACAAATCCACAGTTTTGAAGTCAGACGGCGAATTATTCACCTTGCAGCAGATCCGGGGGCTCTGACCTATTCGGAGAAGAGGATCAGCATCTAACCAGATCTGAGTGATGAACTGCTGAAACAGAAGGCCATCAACAACGAGGTGGATGAAGCAACACGCACATTTTCCACTGCCAACAAGGCTCAACACTTAAGGGAATGGGGGGTCAGGGAAGGGAAGGGGAGGCAAGGGAAAAATGGTTTACAGGGAGGGTTTTCTGGGTGGGGAACGACCAATTGGTGGGTTTCCCTGTGGGTCCTGCTTTTTGTTACACATCCATGTGCTTATCAACACTAAAGATAACAATTATATAATTAGTATAATATTCCTGTCTGAAAAACAATGACACTGATAGCTATTCTCACTTGGAATTTGAAAGGGCTAAATTTTCCTATCAAATGTTCCAGCTGTCTTGACATCCTAGCAAGAAACCATATTGATATAGCAATGCTCCAAGAAACACACCTGCTCCATAAGGATGCAGATAGAATATTGGGGCGGCAGGTAGCCTAGTGGCTAGTGTTGGACTAGTAACTGAAAGGTTGCAAGACCGATTCCCCGAGCTGACAAGGTACAAATCTGTCGCTCTGCCGCTGAACAAGGCAGTTAACCCACTGTTCCTAGGCCATCATTGAAAATAAGAATTTGTTCTTAACTGACTTGCTTAATTAAATAAGAGGTTAAAAAATACAAAACCATGAACAAATGGTTTATTTTTCATCAGCCCCAAACAAAACTAAAGGTGTAATCATAATCATACATAAAAAAATTGAAATCACCATCTTGGCTAAAGGCAAAGACCAAGAAGGCAGAATCACTTTACTTAAATGCATCCATAATGGAAAGGACATTTCAATTATTATTCCATAATTCCATAATTCCATCCTAAAAATGTTTATTCTCTGAACAGCATGTTGTTAGAATTAACTGAATTCCAACTGCTATTGGGACAAACATCAATGCCATTTTGGACATGTGAGACAAACGTAATAATTAAGCAATAAAGCACAAGAGGACAGGTAATTCTATGGGATGCCACCCAAAAGAATAGTGCAACTGCATTTGCATCTGGGCTGAATAAATCACAATTAAAGAAGATATCATAATTGGAAATGCTGTTAACTGCGTATGAGCGTTCAACAAAAGCAACAACAACAGAAAATCTAACCAGATAGCTATTACATTTTCCAAAGTCAAGACAGAACTTCAATTATTGATAAGACAGAGCGTTAGACTCAACTATAACTTACATGTTAATCATCCCAGTTGTTTACTGGCCAACAAGCAATGCAGTAATAATCAATTAGCTGATATAGCAACTCTTGAATCTTAAACAGTTCATTTGGGAGAGATGTGAATACAGCACAAATGTCACCTTTATTAAAAAAAGGTAAGAATGCTGCCCAGTTTTCTCTCTATCACCCCCTATCATTGATAAACACTTATTAAACTGTTTTCGAAAATGTTGTCACACCCTGACCTTAGATATCTCTGTTTTTCTATATATTTTGGTTAGGTCAGGGTCTGACTAGGGTGGATACGCTAGTTTGTATGTCTAGGGTTTTTGAATGTCTAGGGGTTTTGTATGTCTAGGGGTGTTGAATGTCTAGGGGTTTTGTATGTCTATGTTGGCCTGATATGGTTACCAATCAGAGACAGCTGTTTATCGTTGTCTCTGATTGGGGATCATATTTAGGTAGCCATTTTCCTCGTTTGTGTTGTGGGATCTTGTCTACAGATAGTTGCCTGTGCGCAAACCAGTAGCCTCACGTTTCGTTTGTGCTTTTGTTGTTTTGTTTGGTGAGTTTATGTTTATTAAAAGATGTGGAACTCTACGCACGCTGCGCCTTGGTCCATTCATTACGACGATCGTGACAAATGTTGTCATCCTATCTTGAGACTTACTTACACAAATTGGTCCACATGGACTAAAGTGGGATTGTTACAAAACATTTATCCTCAGAATAACCTCTGTCAACCATTACATATCTTAGATGCTTCATCAGAAATAACAGCTTTCGATGCTGAAAAAGCTTTTGATAGATTAGCAAGGTCATATCTCTGATCTGTCTTGGAACATATGGGAATTGGCTGCAATTTCTTTACGATGATTAAAATACTATATGCCAATCCTTCGACTATAGTTATAACAGGCAATATCTGCTATGCTCCGTTCAGAATCACTAGAAACAACAGACAAAGTTTCCCTAAAATATACAGATCAAGTCATTATACACAGACAATATTTTACTATATCTAGACAATGTATCTCAATCACTCCCAAACGCATTGAATATCATGGATAAATTCAGCTCCATCTCAAGTCATAACATGTATCTAAACAAATCAGATCTACTGCCTCCCAAGACCCCAATGGAGGACTCCATCTCTACTTATGGAATCCCAATTGTTACCCATATTAAATATTTGGGAGTATATATATTTAATTGCTTACATAAAACCATTGCTAGAAACTAACAGAACGCTGAAATTAATTCAATCCGACCTCAGATGGACTAACATCCCAGTTACTTTAAAACTTCTTATGACTGAGATCCCAGGTTCTATAGACTGTTGACATCTAGTGGAAGCCTTAGGAAGTGCAACATGACCAATATCCCACTGTATCTTCAATAAGGAATGAGTTGAAAAACCACCAACCTCAGATTCCCACTTCCTGATTGGATTTTTTCTCAGGTTTTTGCCTGCCATATGAGTTCTGTTATACTCACAGACATCATTCAAACAGTTTTAGAAACTTCAGAGTGTTTTCTATCCAAATATACTAATAATATGAATATATTAGCAACTAGGACTGAGTAGCAGGCCGTTTACTCTGGGCACCTTATTTATCCAAGCTACTCAATACTGCCCCAGCCATAAGAAGTTAACCGGCAGAATATCTATTGTAAAAATGAATATATTGCCACGGCTGAATTTCTGTAGTTCAATGCTTCCCAGGTCTCCCCCTTCTGGCTATTGGGCTAAAATTCTTAGTGCGGTTTCAAAATTCATATGGCAAGGTAAGCAATCCCAGATAAAACAAACAAACTTACAAAGAGGGAGAGATGTAAAGTGAGGAATATCCGTACCAAACTTTGAATTGTATTGCACTATGCATTTTGAACAATCCTAAATTGGTTTAGACATTATTCTTCCACACCATGGCGGAGTATAGAAGGAAATATGGTGTCTCCTATTGCCCTGGACGAGGTGGTCCTCATTGATATACTATTTAAACTATGCTTTGGTCCACTTATTGCTCACAATTTATATTTGGTACAAAATTATAAAAACAATGTAACTGGAAATCCAAATGGCATGCCCATACTCCATATTATATCACAACAATGCCTTGCCTTTTTCCACCCCCAATGGTCCAAATGTGGAATCCATACCCGTGCCAATATCATGGACAGTAATGGTTGGAGAACATTCCAAGACTTAAAAGACACATACACATTACCAGGTAACTGCTTTTTTCTATATTTTTCTCCATAGGCCAGCATAGCTGTCCCTTGGGAAACCCAACCCAACTACTGAACGATCCAATGATGGGATTTTTAAAATAAATTATCTGGGCTCCCAAAAGGACAGATCTCTATAATACAGTCAGTAAGGAATAAAGTTCTTAGCAAAAAAAGACAAGCTGTAACGATCTTCTTCATCTGAGGAACAGGAAAGATCGGACCAAAACGCAGCGTGATAAGTGTCCATGTTAATTTAATATAACTGAACACGAAATACAAAATAACAGAGTGAAACAATGAAAATCGAAACAGTCCTGAAAGGTGAAACAAAACACAAAACAGGAAACAACTACCCACAAACACCAGGTGGGAAAAGGATACCTAAGTATGGTTCTCAATCAGAGACAACGATAGACAGCTGCCTCTGATTGGGAACCATACCAGGCCAAACACATAGAAAAGAAAACATAGAAAAAAAACATAGAATGCCCACCCCAACTCACGCCCTGACCAAACCAAAATAGAGACATAAAAAGGAACTACGGTCAGGGTGTGACACAAGCACAAAGCAAAGAATAAGAGGACCAAACCATTCAAGCGGTAGAGCAAAAGGGGGATGTAGCCTTCGTCAACTTCTTTGTCGTTTCTACAGTGCTTTTTGTCACTCCATCACCAGGGTTCACCAGCCATACGAGTCACCAGATTCTGTAATACATGTTCTCATGTCAAGTTGTATAATGATAGGAGACAGGCGCAGGAATACGAAATCGTTTTTTTGGTTTCCCTACCCAAAATAGCGTACGTCATGAACATGACGGGGACGAAGCCCAAAACAAACACGTGTATATATAACACAGGGCTGTAACCCAAACAAAGAGCTAAGTGTGAAGCTGTAATAAATACACAGGACGAGATCCGTAATAACAATACACGGGACGAGACCCGTAATATCAAGTGCACACTAACACAGTAACACGCAAGCTGATACAACAGAGCACAGGTACTCACAAGACCAACAGACATGGGACAATTATCAACAAGGACAATGGGGAACAGAGGGCACACATATACACATACTAATCAGGGGGAATGGGAACCAGGTGTGCGTAATGAGACAAGACAGTCTGGGGTTGGTGGTAATGATCCAGTTCAGTGACGCCTAGAAGGCGGGTGACGTAGACCTCCAGAGCTGGTGAACGGAATGAGCAGCAGTACCAGGAAAGTCCGTGACAGTACCTCCCCCTCTCCCCTCCCCCCCGACGCGCTGCACTAGCAGCAGGACGACACCAGCCTCGGGGACGACCACAGGGACGCGGTGCGGGTCAGTCAGGGCGCTGACGGTGAAAATCCCTGGTCTGCGAACCATACAGGATGTCCACCGCAGGAACCCAGCACCGCTCCTCTGGGCCGTACCCCTCCCAGTCGATGAGGTACTGGAGACGCCCCGCATGATGCCTTGAATCCAGGACTTCACGCACTGAGTATGCCGGACCTCCCTCGATGTCCAGAGGTGGAGGCGGGGCGTCACTGGGTCAAGCCTCAGCGAGGGGACCAGGCACCACTGGCCTGAAGAGAGACACATGAAAAGTTGGGTTAATGCGGTAATCAGCAAGGAGTTGCAAACGGTATGTTACCTCATTAACCCTCCTCAGGACTTTAAATGGCCCCACAAACCGCGGGCTCAGCTTACGGCAGGGCAGGCAGAGGGGCAGGTTCCAGGTAGAGAGCCAGACTCAGTCGCCTGGAGAGAAAACAAGCGCCTCACTTACCCCTAATGTCAGGACAGCGGAGTCCCTGCCCATCTTTCAAAAACATCTTCAAAGTTTACCTTAAATAAATCCCACGGCAGATATGTACATATACTGTAGGTAGGGATAAAGTGACTGGGCAATGAAATAGATAATGCACAGTAACAGCAGCGTATGTGATGAGTCAAAAGAGTTAGTGCAAAAAGAGTCAATGCAGATATTCAGGGTAGCTATTGGTTAACTATTTATCAGTCTTGTAGCTTGGGGGTAGAAGCCGTTCAGGGTCCTGTTGGTTCCAATTGGTGCATCGGTACCACTTGCCGTGCAGTAGCAGAGAGAACAGTCAATGACTTGGGTGACTGGAGTCTTTGACAATTTTTGGGGCCTTCCTCTGACACCTGCCGAGTATATAGGTCCTGTATGGCAAGAAGCTTGGCCACAGTGATGTACTGGGCTGTATGTACTAGCAAACAATCAATCAATCAAATGTATTTATAAAGCCCTTTTTACATCAGCAGATGTCACAAAGTGATATACAGAAACACAGACTAAAACCCCAAACAGCAAGAAATGCAGATGTAGAAGCACAGTGCCTAGGAAAAATCCCTAGAAGGCAGGAGCCTAGGAAGAAACCTAGAGAGGAACCAGGCTCTGAGGGGTGGACAGTCCTCTTCTGGCTGTGCCCGGTGAAGATTGAAAGAGTACATGGCCATTTAAGGCCAGATTGTTTATCAAGATGTTCAAACGGTCAAAGATGACCAGCAGGGTCAAATAAAAATCACAGTGGTTGCAGAGGGTGCAACAGGTCAGTACCTCAGGAGTAAATGTCAGTTGGATTTTCATAGCCGAGGATTCAGAGGTTGAGACAGCAAGTGCGGAAGAGAGAGAGAGTCAAAAACAGCGGGTCCGGGACAAGGTAGCACGTCCGGTGAACAGGTCAGGGTTCCCTAGCCGCAGGCAGAACAGTTTAAACTGGAGCAGCAGCACGACCAGGTGGACTGGGGACAGCCAGGAGTCATCAGGCCAGGTAGTCCTGAGGCATGATCCTAGGGCTCAGGTTCCCCGGGAGGGGAGGGAGAGAGGGAGAGAGAGAGTATTAGAGGGAGCATACTTACATTTACACAGGACACCAGATAAGACAGGAGAATTACACCAAATATAACAGACTGACCCTAGCACCCCAGCACATAGATTATTGAAGCATAGATACTGGAGACTGAGACAGGGGTGGGTCGGGGGACACTGTGGCCCCGTTCGATGATACCCCCAGACATGGAAAACTATGCAGGATATAACCCCACCCACTTTGCCAAAGCACAGCCCCCACACCACTAGAGGGATATCAGCAGACCACCAACTTACTACCCTGAGACAAGGCTGAGTGTAGCCCATGAAGATCTCCTCCACCGCACAAGCCCGAGGGGGCGCAAAACCAGACAGGAAGATCACTAGTAAGCCAGTGACTCAGCCCCCGTAATAGGGTTACAGGCAGAGAATACCAGTGGAGAGAGGGGAGCCGGCCAGGCAGAGACAGCAAGGGCAGTTCGTCGCTCTAGTGCCTTGCCGTTCATCTTCGCACCCCTGGGCCAGACTACACTCAATCATAGGACCTACTGAAGATGAGATGAGTCTTCAATAAAGACTTAAAGATCGAGACCAAGTCTGTGTCTCTCAGATGGATAGGCAGATCATTCCATAACAATTTAGCTCTATAGGAGAAAGCCCTGCCTCCAGCTGTTTGCTTAGAAATTCTAGGGATAATAAGGAGGCCTGTGTCTTGTGACAGTAGCGTACGTGTAGGTATGTACGGCAGGACCAAATCGGCGAGATAGGTAGGAGCAAGCCCATGTAATGCTTTGTAGGTTAGCAGTAAAACCTTGAAATCAGCCCAAGCCTTAACAGGAAGCCAATGTAGAGAGGCTAACACTGGAAAAATATTATCACATTTTTTGGTTCTAATCAGGATTATAGCAGCCATGTTTAGCATTAACTGAAGTTGATTTAGTGTTTTATCCAGGTTGCCGGAGAGTAGAGCATTGCGGTAGTCTAATCTAGAAGTGACAAAAGCATGGATTAGCTTTTCTGCATCATTTTCGGACATAAAGTTGCTGATTTTTGCAATGTTACGAAGATGGAAAAAAGCTGTCCTTGAAATATTCTTGATATGTTCGTCAAAAGAGAGATCAGGGTCCAGAGTAACGCTGAGGTCCTTCACAGTTTTATTTGAGATGACTGTACAGTACAACCATCAAGATTAATTGTCAGATCCAACAGCAGATGTCTTTGTTGCTTGGGACCTATAACTAGCATCTCTGTTTTGTCTGAGTTTAAAAGTAAAACATTTGCCGCCATCCACTTCCTTTTGTCTGAAACACAGGCTTCCAGGGTAGGCCATTTTGGGGCTTCAACATGTTTCAAAGAAATGTACAGCTGTGTGTCATCCGCATAGCAGTGAAAGTTGACATTGTGTTTCCGAATGACATCACCAAGAGGTAGAATGTGTAGTGAAAACAATAGTGGTGATCGATGGTGTCAAAGCAGCACTAAGTATTAAGGAACAAGGCGAGACCCAGCTGCAGACACAGGAGGCAGATGGTTGGAGTCTAACAATGTTTATTAATCCAAAGGGGTAGGCAAGAGAATGGTCGTGGACAGGCAAACAGGTCAAAACCAGATCAGAGTCCAATAGGTACCGAAGGGCAGGAAGAATCAAGGTCAGGGCAGGCAGGATGATCAGGCAGGCAGGAAAATAGTCCAGAGTCAGGCAGGGGTCAGAACCCGGAGGACTACAAAAAGAGAATAGAAAAGGAGTACGGGAAAAACACGCTGGTTGACTTGACTAAACATACAAGACAGGAAACACAGAGATAAATACACTGGGGAGAATAAGTGACACCTGGAGGGGGTGGAGACAATCACAGGAACAGGTGAAACAGATCAGGGCGTGACACTAAGGTCTAGGAGCACAAGGACAGATGCAGAGCCTTGGTCTGACGCCATTAAAAGGTAATTTACAACCTTCATGAGTGCTGTCTCAGTGCTATGATGGGGTCTAAAACCAGACTGAAGCATTTCGCATACATTATTTGTCTTCAGAAAGGCAGTGAGTTGCTGTGAAACAGCTTTTTCAAAAAAAATTGAGAGGAATGGGAGATTCGATATAGGCCGATAGTGTTTTTACATTTTCCAGGTCAAGGTTTGGCTTTTTCAAGAGAGGCTTTATTACTGCCACTTTTAGTGAGTTTGGTACACATCAGGTGGATAGGGAGCCATTTATTATGTTCTACATAGGAGGGCCAAGCACAGGAACTAGCTCTTTCAGGAGTTTAGTAGGAATAGGGTCCAGTATACAGCTTGACGGTTTAGAGGCAATTACTATTTTATGAATGTGTCAAGAGATACAGGATTAAAACACTTTAGTGTTGTCTCCGTTGATCCTAGGTCCTGGCAGTTCTGTGCAGACTCAGGACAACTGAGCTTTGGAGAAATATGCAGATTCAAAGTGGAGTCCGTCATTTGCTTTCTAATGTTCATGATCTTTTCATCAAAGAAGTTCATGAATTTATCACTACTGAAGTGAAAGCTATCCTCTCTTGTTGAATGCTGCTTTTTAGTTAGCTTTGCGAAAGTATACATTTTTGGGGGGGATTCTTCTTATTCTCCTCAATTAGGTTGGAAAAATAGGAGGATCGAGCAGCAGTGAGGGCTCTTTAAAGGTCTTACTCACATCGGCTACGGAGAGTGTGATCACACAGTCGTTCGGAACATCTGGTGCTCTCATGCATGCTTCAGTGTTGCTTGCCTCAAAACGAGCATAAAAGGCATTTAGCCCGTCTGGTAGGCTCGCGTCACTGGGCAGCTCACGGCTTGAGGCTACCCCTTTGAAGTCTGTGTAGTAGGATTCAATCTTAGTCCTGTATTGATGCTTTCCCAGTTTGATGGTTCATCTGAGGGCATAGCGGAATTTCTTATAAGTGGCCTGATTAGTGTCCCACTACTTGGAAGCAGCAGCTCTAGCCTTCAGCTTGGTGCGGATGTTGCCTGTAATCCATGGCTTCTGGTTGGGATATGTACGTACGATCACTGTGTGGACGACGTCGTCGATGCATTTCTTGATAAAGCCGGTGACTGAGGTGGTATACTCCAATGCTATTGGATAAATACCAGAACATATTCCAGTCTGTGCTAGCCTCTGGTTGCATATGTGACATGCTGGTAGAAATTAGGTAAAACGGATTTAAGTTTGCCTACATTAAAGTCCCCGGCCACTAGGAGGGCCGCTTCTGGATGAGCATTTTCTTGTTTGCTTATTGTCTTATACAGCTTGTTGAGTGCAGTCTTAGTGCCAGCGTCTGTTTGTGGTGGTAAATAGACGGCTACATATATAGTTGAAAACTCTTTTGGTAGATAGTATCATCTCCAGCATATTATGAGGCACTTCAGGCGAGCAATAACTTGAGGCTACCTTAATATTAGACATCGCGCGCCAGCTGTTATTGACAAAGACACACACCCCCACCCCTCGTCTTGCCAGACGCAGCTGTTCTGCCCTGCAGATGCACGGAAAACCCAGCCAACTGTATATTATCCGTGTCGTCGTTCAGCCACGACTAGGTGAAACAAAAGATATTATTGTTTTTAATGTCCCGTTGGTAGGATAGTCTCAAATAGAGCTCATCCACTTTATTCTCCAGTGATTGCACATTGGCTAATAGAACGGATGGTAGAGGCGGGTTACTCACTCACAACGAATTCTCACAAAGCACCCTGATCTCTGCCCCCAGTATTTCCTTCTTTTCATCATGCGAATGACAGGGATTTGGGCCTTGTCTGGGCCCAACATTATATCCTTTGCGTCTTTCCGACTCATTAAAGAAAAAATCTTTGTCCAGTTCGAGGTGAGTAATCGCTGTTCTGATGTCCAGAAGCTATTTTCGGTCATAAGAGACGGTAGCATCAACATTATGTACAAAATAAGTTACAAACAATGCAAAAAAACAAACCAAATAGCACAGTTGGTTAGGAGCCCGTAAAAAACGGCAGCCATCCTCTCCGGCGCCATGTTTGCTATTTATGTTGCCCATTTGTATAGCCTCATTGTATGGTATTAGGTAAGATGTTTACATGAACTCTGCTGTTGTTCTTATTGTACTATTATGTAATACCTGGTTCTTAGATACAGTACTTACCTATTGTGCTATTGCAGTTCTGTTCCATTTTTATTTACTTTTGTAGTTCATTACATATGCATACATTCATCCTGCTCTAGTCATTGCATTTAATGTGTATATTCATTATCTCTCTGTTTCTGGACCTTTACAGACCATCCCCATGTACATCCCCATGCTCATCTTCCCTTGTGTGGATCATGTTTTTGTGTGTGTTAACTCTTGGGCTGCTTTATTCCCCTCTAACCGGGGACGGTGCCAGTGAGTTACAAACCAGTAAAATACGTAGAGCCGGGTCACTCTCTTTCACTAGGACTATTGAATAAATAGAGATTACCTTCTCCCACTAACTGAGATAGGCCTTCCTTGATGTAGACCATTATTGTAACAGGGCTTGATATCTCAACTGCATACAATAAAGCACTAACTGTAAGATTAATCTAGACTTTAATATGAATAATATACAGTATATGATAGGTGTCATGACGTGGCCCTTTCTGGGTGTAGATCGTGGCTTCCCCCTCTCTCACTCTCTCCTACACCCAGGTTCTGTTATCTCAGGTTGTAAATTCCTGGCGGAGACTCTCTTCCCCTTTTCATGCAGAGAGAGAGACCACAGAGTGAACAAAGGATTTCACATGGCTGAACTCCTAAATCCCCAAAATGGGAAAATGAAACTAGATGTCCACTTGTGAGCATGTGGGAAGGGTCCGTGGACACTTAAGGGACAGTTATGTTGAATGTGTTTCATTTGGTGACCTCACGAAGGACAGGAAACACACATTACTATATCTCTGAATGTGTGCATTTCTCAATTATGGCGTTTGCATCTAATTCTTGTATAAAATAAATGAGTAAAGATTAAACTATTTGTGAAATGATGTAATGTGATGTTAACCTTTCATTTTGAGAGAATTGTATTCCCTGTAAAGTTCAACTAGTCAGCGTACACGCCCCCGTGAGGACAGACATGATCTGGCATCATGGAACCGCCTTTTCTATTGTTACAAATAAACCCCTCTCCTGAGGAAATCCTCTTCAGACCACGCATACCTCGGTGTAAGCTGAGGTGGCACAGGTTTGAGTACCAAGATTAGAAAACCATACCACGTGGAGCATTGGCTACACGGCTGGAAATGGTTAAACTCTGAGACTATCGATCCCTACAGAATAAGAGCAAATCTTAGATACTAATTACTAGTCTGCAGCTAGAAATTATGTAAACCGGAGATGCGAATACCGACAACCACCGAAACACCTATGCTATGAAAACATTTCTGAATGGTACTCTGAAGTATCCATTCTAACCAAGAAATACTTTGATCTTCAGGGAAACAGAAAGAGAGAGAGAGATTCGGATGAACTCTCCAACAGACAGACCGGATTCCAACAGAGAAGACAACAATGAGATACACCGTAAATATGTACTTGTAATTATTTTCGAATGAGCGGCCGTTCATGTGCGAAGGATTAGCATTTCAATGTATATAATTATAGACTGTGTAACAAAACGTGAAGCTATACAAATGAGTGCTGACAGGCAACTACACATAGACAAGATCCCACAAACACCAAAGGGAAATGGCTACCTAAATATGATCCCCAATCAGAGACAACGATAAACAGCTGCCTCTGATTGGGAACCATATCAGGCCACCATAGACATACAAATCACCTAGACACACAAAATCCCTAGACAATGCCAAAACTAGCGTACCCACCCTAGTCACGCCCCGACCTAACCAAAATATAAAGAAAACAGAGATATCTAAGGTCAGGGCGGGACACCTTTAGATTAACACATGAGAAGGTTACATGAAAATACACTGCTCAAAAAAATAAAGGGAACACTTAAACAACACAATGTAACTCCAAGTCAATCACACTTCTGTGAAATCAAACTGTCCACTTAGGAAGCAACACTGATTGACAATAAATTGCACATGCTGTTGTGCAAATGGAATAGACAAAAGGTGGAAATTATAGGCAATTAGCAAGACACCCCCAAAAAAGGAGTGATTCTGCAGGTGGTGACCACAGACCACTTCTCAGTTCCTATGCTTCCTGGCTGATGTTTTGGTCACTTTTGAATGCTGGCGGTGCTCTCACTCTAGTGGTAGCATGAGACGGAGTCTACAACCCACACAAGTGGCTCAGGTAGTGCAGTTCATCCAGGATGGCACATCAATGCGAGCTGTGGCAAAAAGGTTTGCTGTGTCTGTCAGCGTAGTGTCCAGAGCATGGAGGCGCTACCAGGAGACAGGCCAGTACATCAGGAGACGTGGAGGAGGCCGTAGGAGGGCAACAACCCAGCAGCAGGACCGCTACCTCCGCCTTTGTGCAAGGAGGTGCACTGCCAGCGCCCTGCAAAATGACCTCCAGCAGGCCACAAATGTGCATGTGTCAGCATATGGTCTCACAAGGGGTCTGAGGATCTCATCTCGGTACCTATTGGCAGTCAGGCTACCTCTGGCGAGCACATGGAGGGCTGTGCGGCCCCACAAAGAAATGCCACCCCACACCATGACTGACCCATCGCCAAACCGGTCATGCTGGAGGATGTTGCAGGCAGCAGAACGTTCTCCACGGCGTCTCCAGACTCTGTCACGTCTGTCACATGTGCTCAGTGTGAACCTGCTTTCATCTGTGAAGAGCACAGGGCGCCAGTGGCGAATTTGCCAATCTTGGTGTTCTCTGGCAAATGCCAAACGTCCTGCACGGTGTTGGGCTGTAAGCACAACCCCCACCTGTGGACTTCGGGCCCTCATGCCACCCTCATGGAGTCTGTTTCTGACCGTTTGAGCAGACACATGCACATTTGTGGCCTGCTGGAGGTCATTTTGCAGGGCGCTGGCAGTGCACCTCCTTGCACAAAGGCGGAGGTAGCGGTCCTGCTGCTGGGTTGTTGCCCTCCTACGGCCTCCTCCACGTCTCCTGATGTACTGGCCTGTCTCCTGGTAGCGCCTCCATGCTCTGGACACTACGCTGACAGACACAGCAAACCTTTTTGCCACAGCTCGCATTGATGTGCCATCCTGGATGAACTGCACTACCTGAGCCACTTGTGTGGGTTGTAGACTCCGTCTCATGCTACCACTAGAGTGAGAGCACCGCCAGCATTCAAAAGTGACCAAAACATCAGCCAGGAAGCATAGGAAATGAGAAGTGGTCTGTGGTCACCACCTGCAGAACCAGTCCTTTATTGGGGGGTGTCTTGCTAATTGCCTATAATTTCCACCTTTTGTCTATTCCATTTGCACAACAGCATGTGAAATTTATTGTCAATCAGTGTTGCTTCCTAAGTGGACAGTTTGATTTCACAGAAGTGTTATTGACTTGGAGTTACATTGTGTTGTTTAAGTGTTCCCTTTATTTTTTTGAGCAGTGTATATACATAAAGTATAATCTAAGATATTATTGTCAATGGTTATTCTAAACTGTCAATGGATGAATTGTCATTTGCCAATATAAACCTAGGAGATTGTTACTATGTGTGTATTATTTGACATTTACATTTTAGTCATTTAGCAGACACTCTTATCCAGAGCAACTTTCAGTTAGTGCATTCATCTTAAGATAGCTAGGTGGGACAACCAAATATCACAGGCATGGAAAGTACATCAGTAGAGTCAGAGATAGAATCCTTAATCATTTACTTAAATCATATCTTAAATCACTTAAATCATTATTTTCTTCACTTTGTGCCTTAACAACTCCTTTCGTATATATGATTTGTATTATTTTATTAGATAAATATTAGTATTCAAAGAATTTCGTAATATGTTGATTTCATCTAAATGTTTGTTGTGAGAAAGAAAATGTCTGTGGCAGAGTATTGGCTGTAAAATGTGGGCACACTTTGAAACATAATAAAATGTCACTCACGTTCCCTGGCAAAGCTAACCCATTGAGGTGAGCTGATAACCATCTCTAAAAAGGAAGGGAGAGGAGAAGAAATCATCAGTTTGAAGTAGTTAGAGACAGAAATCAAGCAAGAGTTATATTTTAGATCTACATTAAAAATGTTCAGAAGAAAAATGGGAAATACTTTTCCGGTGAGTTACCTTCAAAATGCTTCAAATATTTTGCAGATTGATGACTTGACTGATTGTAATAGTGGTTAAGACTGGAATGTACTGATCATAGAAGTGTTTGTCTGTCACAGTATTTCTCACCAATGGTTCTAAACTGTTTAACAGACTGCAGCAAGCTGGAAGAGAGAAGACCACTATGACAGCATCACTCTCTCACTCGCCCCTGATCCACCTGTGCCTGTGTCTGTTGGTCTGGTCACACCTGGGCCTGTCTGAGATCTCCCACTGCCATCAGGGGACCACCAACTAGTGCACCAAGCCTCATTTGTTCCTGGCCACAGCCTTGTGTGCCAGGGCTTCGGCGTGGTCACGCTAAAGCTCAAAGGGGCCTACGTGATTGACTCTCAGAGCTACCTGATCCCCACCACCAACTCATGTACCTTGTGTGAGAACCCACTGATGGGCAACAGGTTTGAGAAGCTGCCCCTCTCTGTGCAGGACTTGTGGGTGAACAGCAGCTGAAGCCTAAGGCTCTCCAGCTCTGCTTTAATGTCTGTCAGCTCCTTGGTGGGGAGTGTCTCTATGATACAGAATGATTGGAGGATGGCTGCGGGGTTGGCAGGGTTCACCAACCTGCAGCTGGAGGGCAGACAGTTTCCGGCTTCGCCTCCGTCAGAGCCAGAGTGGATGTTATTAGCGGCAGGTCATGTCAGAGATGAGAAAGTTGAGTTGTAGACAGGACAATTGTTAACTTGTTTATTATTTATTGTTTTTGTTTGGCGTTTTGCGTTGACTGCTTGTTCTTATTTTCTACTGTCTTTCAATTCTTTGTTTATGTATTTGTTAAATGCGATTTTGCATACACACCTGTGTGTGATCATAGCCCTATACTATGTTAGGATTTATGTTTATGCACTATAGCCGGGTAGCATATAGGTTGAAAATGAATATTGTTTTGTTACACACACACACACACAATACAGAGGGGGGGGGTGTGTGTAGGTGTGTAAGGACTGACCACCACAGGCCATAAAAGCTGTGGACAGTCTGGAGAGGGGAGGGGTGCATCACTCTGGGCCAACCAGGGTGGTGAAGGGACTGTTCAGTACCATATTAGGAATTGTTTGAGTGAAGAATCGAGGGGGACACAGGATGGAGCTGCTCTACCCAACAACCAGATGTGGAGAAGGAAAACGCCAAGGGGCTTGGACAAGTTCGGGGGCCCACAAAGGAGGAGCAAGAGTATTAACCATGCTAAACCTCTACTATGATAGGCCAACTGGACAAGTTGAGAATAAAATTGTCATAGTATAAAAACTACTATTTGAGTACATTCCACAGTTCTCTGATCTACCCTGCGCGGAGATACAGTGAACCCGTATATACGAAAATTGCATTTACCATTTATCGTTTGAGTTTAATTAAAATACTTAAAATATATTCGGTGACTATGAATCACATTTTGTCCTGATGCCAGATTTGAACTGACGCAAATCTCTTTCACATGGTGACCCCGACGTCATCCTGGTTAAGGACGTTGCTGGACAGTGACGAGCCAGCTAAGATACCTTTACTGTCGTCGGACGGCGTTACTCACAAAGACCGGTCTAAAAAAATAATAATAATAAAAAAGGGTGAGCAGATGCCTATTGTATTAATATACTAAAGTTCTGCACATTGGCATTATCCACATTTATTTTGTGAGACGCTTGTTCGATGTAAGTTACCAAATTCCTTATAAACAATATACCAATAGTCTAAAATGCCGTGGACCAGGTAATGGCAAATGCAATTTTATTTGATCAAAAGCTCTAAAATGCAATGTGTAAGTGAAATGTACTGAGTGGATGTGAAGACGAGTGTGGGAAAAATGAGAATAGTCGGGGACTATAGAGGTTAAATTACCATATGATAACGAATGCAATGCACGGGGTAGAAGTGAATCTACCAGTTTGTGTGAGAATAGGTCGACGAATCTATTGGTATGTGAGGTGTGAGGTGAACGTGGATATAACGGAGAAGGTTGTGTCTAATAAGAAAAATAAGTTTGCCGTGTAATTGTGGTGCATTGGGTATTTAGTCGGCGTACTAATACCAATACTGAATGTTTTAAAAGGAAGTGTCAGGGACACAGTTCATATGGGACAATTTGCCTAGCAAATGAAAGTACGTTGTGAATATTTCAGATGGAGACTGTATATTCGTAGGGGATCCACATTGCAGAAATGAGTATTAAAAAGGTAGAATTAGGTTGATAATTTAAAATAAAGATATAACATTAGGTTGATCATTTAAATTAATTTACACACATATGCGAGTATACGCACGGGATATATAATGTCTCCAGAAATAGAAAGGTTTTTGAGGAAGTTGAAATCTGTTCTAGAGAGGGATAATGGTAAGGAGAGGAGTGATAGAGAGTGGAAGGAGGGGTTCCCAGTCGACGGGGAACCCGGTGGAATGTTTGGGTGAATCTAATGCCCAGGGTGGAGAGGAATGTACGAGTTTGAGAGTATGGATGTAGAAAGATTACAATTAATGATAAAGTTGGTACAGCAGAAGGTAGAGAGGCTAGACACGGCTAGAGTGTGGTTGTCTGAAGCCAGAAAAAGAGAGGGAGAGTTACGAAGGGGTTAACTTGCAGATGCTATGGAGAAGGCAAGATAGGGAGGCGCAGATAGGGTTGGCTATGACGGAGAAGCATTTTTTGACTGCGGCGCGGGAGACTCGGGTTAGAATCTCAGCCTTGGTACCGAGAGACTAAAATACAATCTTGCGATATAAATTTAGCGAGGTACATGGGGTTTTTAAAAAAAGTTGGGAGTGGAGAAAGTTGAAAAGTTGATTTTACTTTTACGACAGTTAACGGAGAATTGCGACAGTATTTGGGATACACAATAACGTTATGCAAATAGGTTTGACCGTTCAGGTACACTATTTACTGGTACACTATTTACTGTACTTCGGGCAGTATAATTTTGATTAAGAGATGTTGATTGATGTTGTAAATTCTATTCAAGATCCAACATTAGTGATACAATGGTGATAAATTGGTTTTGGTTTATCGAAGCAATGATGTTGTGACTGAGAAGGGACAGAGAAAATGGTTTGTGTCATTTAGAGAGAAAATGCGTGCATTATAGCTTTGAGCCACTTTTCAGGAGTTGTTAAAAGTTCCAATTTAGAATTTTAAAAGTAGCTGAATATCGTCAGGGTAGTCTAAAAAGATGCTAAAAACTAGCAACAAAAATGCTAGGTGGCCATCACGGATTGTTGGCGTTTACTGGACTGTATTTTACTATAAAAATAGGAAGGTCAGAATAGTTTAATCGTAAAAGTTTATGATAGCTAATGTTAAAGGGACAGTTATAACTACTAGGTTTTGTTTGTAGTAAACGTTTGGGTTAGAGGGGGTGATTTCTAAATTTCCCAGCGAAAAAATATCTTAAAGGGATAAACACATAAAAGTGGGGGTATGATTTCCAAAGTGACTTTTTAGGGTTGTCTGATCAACCTCCTTGAAAAGCCACTTAAAATGGAGAATATAAGGGCCTTGGCGTTTGAGTTTAAGGTAATTTGATAACAAATTGGTGATATTAATGTAAGGGAAGTCCCCCCCCAATTGTACAAAATAACATGGCAACTTATTGGCACCGAGCGCAGCATATACACGATGGACAAATACACTACTTCTGGCGGTGTTTCATCCAAAGTTGATGGCAAATGCCATGCTGCAAATGAGCTGTGTAACACTCCAAAATTCCTATAGTGGGCGAGTTTGTTCTATCTAAATTTTTCATAGGCTTTATGTAACGCAAGTCAAGACCCAAGAGTAAAATTTTGAGATTTTGAAAGTTTTGGCAAAAACTTATCACCCCCTTAAAAAAGTGCTTTCTGGACCGTTTTTCGAAATTCTTTCGAGTTTTATGTCAATTACACATGTGTAAGAACTGTATGAAAATACTTTTGTCAAATTTTATTAACATAATTTTTTTGAAATTTTTATTTGTACTTAAGAAATATGTTTTGTGCATTTGGAATGTGATTTCATAGGAAGTCAAAAGTCAAAAGTCAAAAATGTCAAAAATTTGGAAAAAACGTATCACCCCCTTAAAAAAAGTGCTTTCTGGACCGTTTTTTGAAATTCTTTCGAGTTTTATGTCAATTACACATGTGTAAGAACTGTATGAAAATACTTTTGTCAAATTTTATTAACATAATTTTTTGGACATTTTTATTTGGACTTAAGGAATATGTTTTGTCCATTTGGAATGTGATTTCATAGGAAGTCAAAAGTTAAAAGTCAAAAATGTTAAAAATGTGGAAAAAACATATATTCCATTTAAAAAAGTGCTTTCTGGACCGTTTTTTGAAATTCTTTCGATTTTTACGTCAATTACACATGTATAAGAACTGTATGAAAATACTTTAGTCACATTTTACTATCATCATTTTTTATAAATGTTTACTTGTACTTAAGGAATATGTTTTGTGCATTTGCAATCTGATTTAATACGAAGTCAAAAATGTGAATAAATTAGAAAAAACGTATCACCCCCCAAACCTCCATAAATCACTCAGGCCAGCACCCATTGATTTGGGGCCGTAGTATAGTGCTCCCATGGACGTCTGGATGACACCTAAAAGCATTTAAAACCGTTTTGAAAAATGACGCCTGGTAACCCAAAACATGAAACATAGAATATTTTTTGACTTTGTTTGGAAACCTCCATAAATCACTCAGGCCGTACCCCATTGACTCGAGAAGAAAAAACATAAAATATTTTCCAGAAAAAAAACAGAATATTTTCTGAGTTTTTGTGAAAACCTCCATAAAACACTCAGGCCAGCCCCCATTGATTTTTGGCCGTAGAATAGTGCTCCCAGAGCGGGTATGGAGGTCTGGATGCTCCCTAAACGCAATTTCAACCATCTTGAAACATGGCACCTGGTAACCCCAAAAAAATACCAGGTGCCCGAACAGTTTGGACTTGTGTGTGTGTGTGTGAGCTTTTCTTTGACATCTGTTTAGAGAAATGACTGATTTACAGTTCATGAAGGTTGCCTAATCACACACTTAAAGTTTTGGAAAGATCTGACTTTTTTAACCCTTTGAAACAGCACCTATGACCCCATTTTAAGGCACTTCCGGTTGGCACAGGAAGCTATAAGTAAATACCTATCCTGATCGGGGTATGCTTTTACAGAATCCTGAGTTTTAAGTCTATACGTTAAGAACTGACTGATTTACACAGGGTTGAATGCACTATATATCACAAACTGCTGGTTGGGTATGGCAAAACACTTTTAGGGTGATTTTATCACTTCCGGTTGCTCCAGGAAGCTTAGAATCAACACAGGTAGACCTCATAGTGGCTTGATGGATTGTCATTGAAGACAGGTTCATAAGACATTCATAACCCACATAGGGTTTATTTAAAGAATGCACGTTACATTTGCATATGATTCAACAGTGAAAAACATCACATCATATTGCAAACATAACACACTGTTGAATCATATTGCAAACACACACTGTTACATTTGCAATATGATGTGTTGAATCATATTGCAAACATAACACACACTGTTACGTTTGCAATATGATGTGTTGGATCATATTGCAAACATAACACACACTGTTACATTTGCAATATGATGTGTTGAATCATATTGCAAATCTAACGTGCATTTGCAATATGATGTGATGTTGAATCATATTGCAAATGTAACGTACATTCTCTTAAATACTTTAGAAATGCAAAAGTCAACGTCCTGATGACCTCAGGATGGCCGGGCAGTGATAGTGGTTCCTCTCCATCGCTCGTTGTGTTAAATTTCATCATGTCGCTTTTTGTGATGGTACCCCCCCGTTGAAACATATTGCAAATGTACAAAAGTCAAGTAGCTAGTCGGTGTCCATCAGTCAATTAGATATATTCAGACACCAAACTGATACCATCTGACACCAAACTCACTTTTACCAACTCCTTTAGAAGCCAACTATCACATATTTCAGAGCAGGCCCAAAATTCACAGCGCCTTCTATTTAAACCATAATAAAACAAATAATACGTAGTTATGTTCTAGCTGCGGGTCCAATATTCACCTTATGTTTAGCCCTATGTGAGGCGACCTGGAATCCCAAGTTTCGGCTCGATAGGTCATTCGGTGCCCGAGCAAAACCCTAATTGGTGCTGAAAATCCACTTTTTTCCATGCCTTGCTACGGGGTGCTTGAATGAGCAATCGGACAGAATCGTTGAGGTCCATCTCTATGGGCCGAGCCGGTTTCAATGCACCTAGTCTTGAGACTCTGGGACTTTTCTAAATGTCGTCCGTTTCGTTGAGCTGAAAATGAATTGAAAACATAGCAAATACACGAGGCTGTTTATCGGTCTGAGAACCTTCTAGAGCCACATAACTCACCGTGCACAATCGACCTGAGGTCTAGAACAGGTTTGTAAAGTTTCAGAACTCTAAGTCTGACGGTTCTTTAAAAGTTGGAACAAAAGTAACTACTACAGGCACTGTCTGCCTCTTAGCCCCTCAGTGTGTCCCTCCATCATTTCTGTTTGGGTGTGTAAATTTTTCTTTGAAATCTGATGGGACTAATGACTGATTTACAGTTCAGGAGGGTTGCCTAATCACAATTATGAAGTTTTGGAAAGATTTGACATTTTTAACCCTTCAAAACAGCCCATTTGACACCAATTATGGCACTTCCGGTTGGCACAGGAAGCTGAAAGTAAAGACATATACTCACTGGAGTATGCTGTTACAGAATCCTGAGTTTTAAGTCTATATGTAAAAAATTGACTGATTTACATAGGGCTGAATGCACTATTTCTCTCAAATTGCAGGGTGCTTATTGCAAACACTTTTAGGGTGATTTTAACCACTTCCGGTTGCTCCAGGAAGCTTAGAATCGACACAGGTAGACCTCATGGTGGCCTAATGGACTGTCATCAAAGACAGGTTCATAAGACATTCATAACCCACATAGGCTTCAGGTTGAATTTAGGGGAGCAGTCAATGTATTCCTATGGGGCGAAATGTCATTGTAAACTGTTTGATGTAAACACCTTCTTTTAACTGTGAAGGGTTAATGCCACAAGCTCAAGGATAGGCTTGCACAGATCGGGAGGACCTTAAGAACATTCCTGAGGTTAAATTGTGTTTCTAACCTTAACGGTTCTCTCTCTGTCTCCCAAAAGCAAATGAAATTGACATTGAGGTCAAAAGGTCATTCGTGTCCGTTCTCTTGTAACGGTCGCTGCGCTCAGACCGAGTGAGCTACGGTCAAGCGGGGCATCTCGTTGAACTCGGCACGGCCTAGGGATAATGGGAATGCCATTGCCGGCTTTGTGTGTCTTTAAGCACCGTACTTTTTCACTCCATCATTGCTTTGTGTGTGTGTTTTTGTGTGAGAGAGAGCTTTCCTTTGACATCTGCTTAGAGAAATGACTGATTTACAGTTCATGAGGCTTGTCTAATCACACAAATGAAGTTTTGAAAAGTTCTGACCTTTTTAACCCTTCGAAACAGCACCATGACACCATTTTAAGGCACTTCCGGTTGGCACAGGAAGCTATAGGTAAACACATATCTTGACTGGGGTATGCTGTTACAGAATCCTGAGTTTTAAGTCTATACGTTAAGAATTGACTGATCTACATAGGGTTGAATGCAGTGATTTTCAAAATTGCAAGTCATGTATATCTGGACACTTTTTAGGGTGATTTTAACCACTTCCGGTTGCTCCAGGTAGCTTAAAATCAACACAGGTAGACCTCATAGTAGCCTGATGGATTGTTATCAAAGACAGGTTCATAAGACATTCATAACCCACATAGGCTTCAGGTTGAATTTAGAGGAGCAGTCAATGTATTCCTATGGGGCGAAATGTCATTGTAAAATGTTTGATGTAAACGCCTTCTTTTAACTGTGAAGGGTTAATGCCACAAGGTCAAGGTTAGGCTTGCACAGATCGGGAGGACCTTAGGATTGTTCCTGAGGTGAAATTGTGCTTCTAACCTTAACGGTTCTCTCTCTGTCTCCCAAAAGCAAATGAAATTGACATTGAGGTCAAAAGGTCATTTGTGTCCGTTCTCTTGTAACGGTCGCTGCGCTCAGACCGAGCGAGCTACGGTCAAGCGGGGCATCCCGTTGAACTCGGCACGGCCTGGAGAATATGGCGATGTCATTTTAGTGGTGATTTCAGAATGCTATTTTGGTGCATTCATGGAAGGCGCTGTGAATTTTGGGCCTGCTCTGAAATATGTGATAGTTGGCTTCTAAAGGAGTTGTAAAAAGTGAGTTTGGAGTCAGATGGTATCAGTTTGGTGTCTGAAAATATCCAATTGACTGATGGACACTTGCTAGTTGACTTTTGTTGACACTTGCTAGTTGACTTGCTAGTCGACTTTTGTACATTTGCAATATGTTTCAACGCGGGGGTACCATCACCAAAATCGACATGATGAAATTTCACGCAACGAGCGTTGGAGAGGAACCACTATCACTGCCCGGCCATCCTGAGGTCATCAGGACGTTGACTTTTGTATTTCTAAAGTATTTAAAGAATGCACGTTACATTTGCAATATGATTCAACATCACATCATATTGCAAATCTAACGTGCATTTGCAATATGATGTGATGTTGAATCATATTGCAAATGTAACGTACATTCTCTTAAATACTTTAGAAATGCAAAAGTCAACGGTCTGATGACCTCAGGATGGCCGGGCAGTGATAGTGGTTCCTCTCCATCGCTCGTTTCGTGAAATTTCATCATGTCGCTTTTTCCTCATGGTACCTCCCCGTTGAAACATATTGCAAATGTACAAAAGTCAACGAGCAAGTCAGTGTCCATCAGTCAAATAGATATTTTCAGACACCAAACTGATACCATCTGACTCCAAACTCACTTTTTCCAACTCCTTTAGAAGCCAACTATGGACACTTATGGACACTTGCTAGTTGACTCTTGTTGACACTTGCTAGTTGACTTGCTAGTTGACTTTTGTCCATTTGCAATATGTTTCAACGGGGAGGTACCATGAGGAAAAAGCGACACGATGAAATTTCACGCAACGAGCGATGGAGAGGAACCACTATCACTGCCCGGCCATCCTGAGGTCATCAGGACGTTGACTTTTGTATTTCTAAAGTATTTAAAGAATGCACGTGACATTTGCAATATGATTCAACAGTGAAAAACATCACATCATATTGCAAATGTAACGGGCATTTGCAATATGATGTGATGTTTTTCACTGTTGAATCATATTGCAAATGTAACGTGCATTCTTTAAATACTTTAGAAATACAAAAGTCAACGTCCTGATGACCTCAGGATGGCCGGGCAGTGATAGTGGTTCCTCTCCATCGCTCGTTTCGTGAAATTTCATCATGTCGCTTTTTCCTCATGGTACCTCCCCGTTGAAACATATTGCAAATGTACAAAAGTCAACGAGCAAGTCAGTGTCCATCAGTCAAATAGATATTTTCAGACACCAAACTGATACCATCTGACTCCAAACTCACTTTTTCCAACTCCTTTAGATGCCAACTATAACATATTTCAGAGCAGGCCCAAAATTCACAGCGCCTTCTATTTAAACCATAATAAAACAAATAATACGTAGTTATGTTCTAGCTGCGGGTCCAGTTCACACATTATGTTTAGCCCTATGTGAAGCGACCTGGAATCCCAAGTTTCGGCTCGATAGGTCATTCGGTGCCCGAGCAAAACCCTAATTGGTGCTGAAATTCCACTTTTTTCATTGCCTTGCTACGGGGTCCTTGAATGAGCAATCAAACAGGCTCGTTGGGGTCTGTCTCTATGGGCCGAGCCGGTTTCAACGCACCTAGTCTTGAGACTCTGGGACTTTTCTAAAGGTCGTCCGTTTCGTTGAGGTCAAAATGAATTGAAAACATGGCAAATACACGAGGCTTTTTATCGATCCGAGAACCTTCTAGAGTCATATAATTCACCGTGCACAATCGACCTGAGGTCTAGAACAGGTTTGTAAATTTTCAGAACTCTAGGTCTGACGGTTCTTTAAAAGTTGGAACAAAAGTAACTACTGCAGGCACTGTCTGCCTCTTAGCCCCTCAGTGTGTCCCTCCATCATTTCTGTGTCGGTGTATATTTTTTTTTTTTGAAATCTGATGGGATGAAGGACTGATTTACAGTTCATGAGGGTTGTCTATTCACATATATGAAGTTTTGGAAAGATTTGACATTTTTAACCCTTCGAAACAGCACATTTGACACCAGTTATGGCACTTCCGGTTGTCACAGGAAGCTATAAATAAACACATATCATCACTGGAGTAGGCTGTTACAGAATCCTGAGTTTTAAGTCTGTATGTTAAAAATTGACTGATTTACATAGGGCTGAATGCACTATTTCTCTCAAACTGCAGGTTGGCTATGGCAAACACTTTTAGGGTGATTTAACCACTTCCGGTTGCTCCAGGAAGCTTAGAATCGACACAGGTAGACCTCATGGTGGCCTGATGGACTGACATCAAAGACAGGTTCATAAGACATTCATAACCCACATAGGCTTCAGGTTGAATTGAGAGGTGCAGTCAATGTATTCCTATGGGGCGACATGTCATTGTAAATTGTTTGATGTAAACACCAGCTTTTAACTGTTAAGGGTTAATGCCACAAGGTCAAGGTTAGGCTTGCACAGATCGGGAGGACCTTAAGAACATTCCTAAGGTCAAATTGTGCTTCTAACCTTAACGGTTCTCTCTCTGTCTCCCAAAAGCAAATAAAATTGACATGAGGTCAAAAGGTCATTTGGGTCCATTTTCTTGTAACGGTCGCTGCGCTCAGACCGAGCGAGCTATGGTCAAGCGGGGCATCTCGTTGAACTCGGCACGGCCTGGAGATAATAGTCATGCCATTGCAGGCTTTGTGTGTCTTTAAGCACCGTACTTTTTCACTCCATCCCTGCTGTGTGTGTGTGTTTGAGAGCTTTTCTTTGACATCTTTTGGGAAAAATGACTGATTTACACTTCATGAGGGTTGTCTAATCACATATATGAAGTTTTGAAAAGTTCTGACGTTTTAACCCTTCAATACTGCATCTATGACACCATCTTAAGGCACTTCCGGTTGTCACAGGAAGCTATAAATAAACACATATCTTGAATGGAGTATGCTGTTACAGAATCCTGAGTTTTAAGTCTGTATGTTAAAAATTGACTGATCTACACATGTTTGAATGCAGTGATTTTCACAATTGCAGGCTATGTAAATCAAAACACTTTTAGGGTGAATTTAATCACTTCCGGTTGCTCCAGGAAGCTTAGAATCGACACAGGTAGACCTCGTGGTGGCCTGATGGACTGACATCAAAGACAGGTTCATAAGACATTCATAACCCACATAGGCTTCAGGTTGAATTGAGAGGTGCAGTCAATGTATTCCTATGGGGTGACATGTCATTGTAAATTGTTTGATGTAAACACCAGCTTTTAACTGTTAAGGGTTAATGCCACAAGGTCAAGGTTAGGCTTGCACAGATCGGGAGGACCTTAAGAACATTCCTGAGGTGAAATTGTGCTTCTAACCTTAACGGTTCTCTCTCTGTCTCCCAAAAGCAAATAAAATTGACATGAGGTCAAAAGGTCATTTGGGTCCATTTTCTTGTAACGGTCGCTGCGCTCAGACCGAGCGAGCTACGGTCAAGCGGGGCATCTCGTTGAACTCGGCACGGCCTGGAGATAATAGTCATGCCATTGCAGGCTTTGTGTGTCTTTAAGCACCGTACTTTTTCACTCCATCCTTCCTTTTTGTGTGTGTGTGTGTTTGTGTGAGAGAGCTTTTCTTTGACATCTGTTGGGAAAAATGACTGATTACACTTCATGAGGGTTGTCTAATCACACAAGTGAAGTTTTGAAAAGATCTGACCTTTATTACCCTTCAAACCTGACCCTATGCACCATTTTAAGGTACTTCCAGTTGACATAGGAAGCTGAACGTGAACACATACCCTCCTTGGGGTAGGCTCTTATTTAATATTGAGTTTTAAGTCTTTATGTTAAGAACTGACTTATTAACAGAGGGTTAAATGAGTGTGTGTTACTTCATAAAATCACATAAAATCACAGAATTCTCGCAGAGCTTCGAGACCCACTTTAAAAATGTTCGTGTGAACAAACTGCAACTGGATCTGTGAATTTTTTGAAAAAAAAATTCCTCTTCGTGAACATCACCAAATGGACAATGTACGATTTCTCTTAAATTACGATAGATAAACGGCTGGTTCTTTTTTTCCTGACACCGTATGCTTATGTACTTTGATGTGAAGCGGTCAAATTGCACCCTACTTTGCGTTTTTGACCTTTAATCCCAGAAAAATGGCCATAACTCAAAAAGCGCAGAGGCCTCGACGCCATCTTGTTCGGGGCCAACTTCCCTTTACTCCAAACCTACGCTCGCCGAGTTTCGTCTTCGAAATATTTTCCGTTTAGGAGAAAAGGCCGCGCTCGTTTGCCCCGTGTTCGTGCGCCTGCAATATGATTTATTTGCCCCCTTGTGGGAATTTTCGAGAATGCGGAGTCCAAGTCAAAAATTTGTCATTTTTATAAAACGGAAACCGAAAGTCCGAGACGTTTTTTTGAGTGACTTCCTGAAAGAGCTCTCCGCCGCCCACGGCCCGACGCCGTCCGCGATTTTCTGCGACGTCGCAAGACGTCAGGTAAGGGACCGTACATTTGCAATGGGACTTTCTTCACTAACCATACGGCTCCCGTCTCACACTTCCCTTAAGGTATGTTAAGGATAGTGAAGGTGAAAAGTCACTAGAGGGCGCCATTGGACAGTTTAAGCATATGGGCCTGAAAACACAAGGAAGACTTGGTTGGTTTCAGGAACTAAGGGACAGCACTGATAACTCTTAAAGTAGATAAGACACTTGACAGAGAATTGTTAGATTTGTGCCAGTATTGATACAAGGGCGGAGCCATGTATCAAAAGGGGGATGGAATAGGACACGTTGTGGTGTGGCCTATTAGTTAAAAACTTCTGGAGATGGTTGACTAGGATAATAATGGATGACATTGTAGCTAATCAGATAGAACAGATAGAATGACAGAGGTTCTAGCAGAACACATAAAAAAACTGTTAATTAACCAAACCCGTATGTCCAAGATTTTATGCTCTACAGGAGGAGATTACCCACATGAATGGGCCAGGGGACTGGGTCTGGGTCCAATCACTAAAGAGAAAGGACTGGAAGCAGCCATGGTGGGAGGAGTCATACTAAGCACTCCTGGAGACTGCATTCGCAGTGAGAAGAACTGAAAGAAATACCTGGGTTCATATCACACAATGCAGGAGGGTAGGACACACTGACACTGCCGAACAATCACAGGGGTAGGAGCAGAACCAGAACCAACAGGGTACTGGGGGCCAACTCTCTACTGAAGATTCCCTGACCCCGCCCTCTCATCACTGTGTACGTTCATAGAAGTGAAAGTGTGGCTTGATCTCTGGCTGATGATTTGTTCTCTGGGAGAGGGTGGGGCTTTAGAGGGGTATTGGTTGTTCTGTGCTGTCTGATTTGTGGGAGCCATATTCCTGATACACCATGAGCCCCCGAGAAGACTAAAGAGGGAAACCTGACCCATAGTTTAGACGATGAGGATTTTGTATTAACCAAGCATGAAGGATCACTTAATCTGGATAAGCAGGGAAGAAATTGAGATATTGTGGAACCAGGAGAATTGAGCCAAAATGTTTGGTTTTAACACCTGTGTATAGGAGTGTGCCAGTGTACCTATGTAATGGGCATGGGTGTGCTTATTGGGAATGGAGGAGGGGTTACCCGTACAGCATAGGGAACCCGACAAAAGTAGACAGGTTTCCCATTATCTGGGGAAGGAGTGAGGGGCAGACTGATGTTTGTAAAGGTGATGAAATCCTACTAACCACCAAGTCTATTAAGCTCTCCGATGCAGGTACCTATACCCTGGGATTGGAAAGAAACGGGGCGGATACGATGGGGATGGTTACCGTCACAGTACTGCCAAAACCACCACCAGTTCCAACAGGCCAAGGCCAGGTTCAGCTGAACTCCTCCACCACTTCAAGACCGTGTGCCACATCACCTAAGCTCTCCAATCCGGTACAGGTAATAAATGTAAAGGATATATCAGACAGTGACCAATTGGGGACTGAAACTGGATATGAGGGTAGGGAGAACATGTGGTTAGCCTATATGAGATACACCGCCAGAACACTTAATAGAAAAGACTGTGTGATCTGTGGACATGCTAGACCTGTTCTGGCTACTCACCCATTGGCCCTAAGCAGTGGGGAGGTTGGATGTGCATAATGGAGGGTTTTTACCATAACAAGCTAAATTCGACCCTGTGTAAAGCTCTGAGTCTTGTGTTCCCAGAAGTCCCCCCCAGAAGGCACAGGTAGGGGTATAGACTATGGGAGGCTCCCTACTGCATCACTAATGTCACTATTAATGCCACCTGGCCCGTTGAAGGGCTGAACCAAACTATAGAGGTGTTGCTGATGTATGGTGGATGTGTGGACCTGTCAGGCGGTTGACCTCCATTTTGAAAGAAGACTGGCAGGGCACATGTGCTTTGGCCAGTCTGATAACACCATTGACTATTATTGAGGTTACAGCTAACCAACTCCTGGGAGCTACACATGACACAGAGGCTCGGGACCAACCCAGGAGACGGCAGAAACGTGACGCTCCTTGGTCCGAGGGTACAGATAACATTCACACCAACCTGTTGGGGTTCCCTGTAGGGGTCCCCCACGAATTCTAGGCGTTAAACAGAAATGATGGTCTGTGGCATTTGTTGCCCATTATTGGCCCAGCTATTGTTGATGCTAAGCAAACCGCCTGGATCAACTCACACCGCACTTAAGGGGATGGCTGAACAATTGGATGCCACCTCTCGAACCGCTAGACAAAATAGGCTAGCACTAGATATGATTCTGGCCAACCAGAGAGGTGTTTTGTAAGATGTTTGAAGAACAGTGTTGTACGTTTATTCCTAATAATACCAGTCCGGATGGGAGCAATTCAAAAGCTCTGAGCGGGTTGGAAAAGTTCTGTGGAGATAAGGGGTGTTGCAGGTGTCGAGGAGGATGGACTGTTACCCTGGCTGGATGGTTGGTTTGGTAAGTGCACTACATTGATGGTTACTGGATTTCTGACCCTAGTAGTTGTATTTCTTATGTTAATGTGTTGTGCTGCTTGCATCATACCTTGTCTAAAGAAATCTGTCACAGATGTAGCGAAGGATGCTGGTATGATGCCGTTGTTTGATGCTCCGGATGGAGATGCTGATACTGAGTCAAACTACAGGAGAAAGATGGGTCTGACTGAGGATGACCCTTGGTTTGCTGTGGGTGAAGTGGTCGTATAAGAAAAATAAAAATTAATAATAATAAAAAGAAACAATATACTTTTTATCCAGGTCATTACATTAGTCCTCCCTGTTGTGAAGGTTTGAAGTTCCCGGGTGGCAAGGAGCCCACCTGGTACAAGATGTATAGAGGGAGAGACCAGAGGGTGTAATTTAAAAAAATATAGATTCTGTCTGTAATCATGTTGTTATTATGACACCCTTGGGGGTGTCAAAAGGGGGAATCTAAAAACCCCACTGATGTTTTTTTAATATTCTGTATGTAATCATGTTGTTATGATGACACCCTTGGGGGTGTCAAAAGGGGGAATCTAAAGACCTCGCTGATGTTTTTTTATATACTGTTTTGCATAAAAATGATAAATTTTATGAAAAAAAAATATTAAAAAAATATAAAAAAATATCCTCCTGGTTGAAGGTTTCAAGTTCCTGGGTTCAACGGCAACCCAGTATATGGATATATAAGTTGGTTACACCCCATGAGGGTGTAAAAAGGGGGAAATTGTTAGGATTTATGTTTATGCACTATAGCCGGGTAGCATATAGGTTGAAAATGAATATTGTTTTGTTACACACACACACACAATACAGAGGGGGGTGTGTGTGTAGGTGTGTAAGGACTGACCACCACAGGCCATAAAAGCTGTGGACAGTCTGGAGAGGGGAGGGGTGCATCACTCTGGGCCAACCAGGGTGGTGAAGAGACTGTTCAGTACCATATTAGGAATTGTTTGAGTGAAGAATCGAGGGGGACACAGGATGGAGCTGCTCTACCCAACAACCAGATGTGGAGAAGGAAAACGCCAAGGGGCTTGGACAAGTTCGGGGGCCCACAAAGGAGGAGCAAGAGTATTAACCATGCTAAACCTCTACTATGATAGGCCAACTGGACAAGTTGAGAATAAAATTGTCATAGTATAAAAACTACTATTTGAGTACATTCCACAGTTCTCTGATCTACCCTGCGCGGAGATACAGTGAACCCGTATATACGAAAATTGCATTTACCATTTATCGTTTGAGTTTAATTAAAATACTTAAAATATATTCGGTGACTATGAATCACATTTTGTCCTGATGCCAGATTTGAACTGACGCAAATCTCTTTCAACTACGTACATAGTTTGAGAAGTTAGTGAGGTAACTTTGGTCAACTCTGAGTTCAATTCGGGATAACCGGTATCACGAAAGTGGCTCACCTTTTAGCCACGTACATTTCGATGGCAACGAATCCTTCAGAATTAACCTGCTCCTGGGCAGGCTAACTCCATTTATCCTGAAGGAAGTGCCTGAGCCGTGAGTTGAGGACCAATGAAATCATACTCCCTCCCTCTCACAAAGACTGCATCATCATCCCCTTCATTTGAAGAAGACGACTGATTCAGTATTTTATTAATCAAATGTTTTTTGTGTGTACATTTTTATATTGTTAAATACCTATCACATTACACATTTAGTAATGACATAATGCATTTTAAACTTAATGCACAGTAAAACGTGTGTATGACTTATTAATACAATTATTTTGTCGATAGGAGGGGGAGAAAAAGGTTATTGTGCATTGAAAAGCACACCTAAAGACGACATGAACGATAACAAGCCTATATCACGCCATAGCTTGGTGATTTTGCAAGATAACTTTTCTTTCATTTTGATTTAGTCACAAATGAAAATGTGTCTCTGACTCGTCCATTGATTGATGTTCCAGCATTGTCTCAATGAAGAGTTCGGCGTTCGACTAGCCATGTGTGACATGCACACGCAGATACAAGTCTGCTAGAGTTAGCGGCAGGCTGATAAACAGTATCCAGCGCTGTAGTACGAATTAAGACTGAGCTGGAATGTGAAGCTAACTGGATCTGGTTAGCTTTATAAAGTAGATCTAGCTTCAATCAATCTGAGCCCATCATAAAAACAAAAGACAAAGTAGGTCACAAAAAAAAAGATTTGAAATACAGATGTACTAACATCAGGAAGTTTATGATGTCACTTTTTGCACCTTCTGTTTTTCAGGTACTGTCTCTTCAGCAACCCCCCTCTCCACCCTGACTTCCACCAGGAGGCTCTCTCTCTCCCCCAGATGCTCAACAGAATCACCCCCCCCATGCAACGGCACTTCATTACCACCTACGGCACCCACTACATCCCTCAGGCAGTGACTCCAAATTAAAACTGTACCGTGTTTGACTACGACTGCTTTTAGTGTATCAAAGCTCTATTTGAGTGGTCGACAATGTGTTTTTTAAAATCTGTATTTTGTGGAGTGACACTTTAATACGTTTTTCTAATTCTAACTTCCTCAGATGACCCTGGGGAGGAGGGCTGAAGAGGGTGATCTCCCTCCGCACCTGCCTGGCCTCCCTCAACAAGGTGTGGTTTTGCATTCTCATACTGCCTAGCATGTGATAATCACCTGACTGGCACCCAGTGTAACCATTACAGGCACTCTCTCAACTAAGGAGCAATCCTCAATATATACTGTCGGCTTTAATTTACCCACGTTAAATGTTTCAACGTCTTTTAACTCACCCTAGTGTTCATGAAATATTTGACCAAGAAGGAGAATGATGGAGTGCTGCATCAGATGACCTGGCCTCCACAATCACCTGACCTCAACTCAGTTGAGATGGTTTGGGATGAGTTGGACCGCAGAGTGAAGGAAAAGCAGCCAACAAGTGCTTAGCATATGTGGGAACTCCTTCAAGACTGTTCTAAAAGCATTCCAGGTGAAGCTAGTTGAGAGACTGCCAAGAGTGTGCAAAGCTGTCATCAAGGCAAATGGTGGCTACTTTGAAGAATCTCAAATATACATTTGTTTAACACTTTTTTGGTTACTTCATGATTCCATGTGTTATTTCATAGTTTTGATGTCTTCACTATTATTCTACAATGTAGAACATAGTAAAAATAAAGAAAAACCCTGGAATGAGTAGGTGTGTCCAAACTTTTGACTGGTACTCTATATATATTTATTATACGAGGCACTTTGTTGACGAGTAGAGCACCATAATGTAACCAACCATAGCAGCGTCGACGATTATGTTTAACTCCCAGCTTCTCCTGCCTACTTCTATTTCCCAGCAGTGCTGTCCAGAGCTGAACTTACTGTCACTCATTGTGTGTGGTGTGCTCTCATTGTATGTGATATAAAAGGGTTGAAAACTGATGGACTATATTGTGCTGAATGAGCTGTATGAGCTGATTTAGCTGATGTAGCATTTCTAGGAATACAAAACACACCGCATCTGTCATTGGAGTTTTTGACTGTCTTTTGTAGTGTGAGTCTCTCTGGGAGAGGTTTGACGACCTGCAGCATCTGCAGCATGTAGTTGAATGAAAATAAACTACATTCATTCCCCCCTGTGGATACTCTGCATTTTAGAAGGCAATCAGAGGAACCAGAGACATATGTGGAGAGAGGTGATTAGACCTTAAAAAATAACAGCATTGTGTCCATGTAATAGCTACCTCTCAAAGGCTTGGCAGGACAGTGGAGACACCTCCATCAGAAGGTGTGTGGCTTAGCTGGACAGGTCAGGCCCCATCATCGGAGTCCCGTTTCACATTTGATGATGCACCACTGTTTGTGAAACACTTGGAAAGCATTCGAAATAGCAATACACTGAAAGTACACACGTCAACATGATATCCTACTCTGCAATGTATGACAAATACAGATGACGAAATAAATGTCTCATGACAATAATAATAAGTTGTGAATAAAGTTTCACTATCAATAATATGGAAACCAGCCAAGTTATCCCTTTAACTACCTGATCCAAACAGAGGACGAGTTAGAAGACACATGATCTGGATGCATGAAAGGAAACAAGCAAAAAAACAAGCACAACAAAAAAGCATACCATCCAGCTTCACTGCAAATTAAAATTCTAACAATACATGGCAATTAACAATTACTCCTCCCCCTTTCAGAGTGAGGAGTTTGGAACAAATGAGAACACTCTAAAACAGTCCGTATAGTGCAAATACCTTCCCCACCCCTACTGTATTTCCGGCATCTCTTGCATTTAAAGCATTCATCTACAGTATAAGATTTCCAGTCTTGTTACAGTAGATACACTGTTTAGCAGAATTCTCAGTAACGTTAGCCACAACCGACTTGAAAATACAGAGAAAAACCCAGAAAACCCAGAAAATAAACACGCAATTCCAGTGCAACAATTTCCATACAAGGTCATCCTGTCTGAGAGAGCTACTCTCGCTGTGTGTGCAGTGTCTTGTGCTTGTCCAATAGTCAACACGAGTTTGTGGTATTCATTTTTATCGTTACAATTGATACCTTTGCTGTAAAACCAGCTGAGGATCGCATCATTATTGTCACTTGAGTTCAAACCCATTTTATGCGCAGGAATGAGATACTCAGCGGCATGGACCGCCCATGTCTCCAAAAACGCAGCTATTGGCTTAACATGATCATTTAGCTCGCTATCCATGTTGAAAATAAGGAACGCTTCACGAATTCAAAACCTAAACAGTACAATTTTGTATCTTTATGTCTCCAAAACTATCAATGGCCTATTCACAGTATCTAGGAAGAGCAGGCCACAGTAAATCAACAGTTCAGCGGCAAACTCAAATAAGTCCAAATCCCATAATTTTGCAGTAGGCTTATGTGCCAAACAGAAAAAAGGGCCGCAGTGTCCATGTGCTTCCATTAGGTCGGGAAAGCTAAGTGTTTTTAAATGTTACATTTAAATATTCAATGTTATGTCTATGTCCTCTTTCCTTGGCCTAGTCTTGTTAAATGTTTTAGAATGTATAGTTTTCAAATTAGATTCAGAAGGAATTGTTCTTTAAATGTTGGTGAATGGAACCTGGAAGAAAATAATACAATTACGTTTCCCTGCTGTAAAACACAAATCACGTCAGGGACACCGTTACGTAGTTGAATGAAAATGATGTTGAATATAATAAATAATAAACGACATTCATCAATCTGACTTCAATATTATGTGAATAAATGCAACAGACCCTGTACGTCTCTGGTGGATCAAGTCAAGGTAGCAAGCTTTGCATCACCTCTCAGTATGACTATAATGAACATGTGTATTTCACTGTTATTGAATTTAATTGATGTGGACCCAGAGGATATCACTGGAAAGTATTCTTGGAAATTACAAACAACCATAAATACATTCATTTAAATTGACATCCTAAAAAGTGGCACTATTCACTGCACTTCTCCCTAACCTTAAAAATCAACCATATTAATTTCAAATTTAAAAAATCTATCCATTGCACATCCAGCATATCATTCAAATAAATACACCTGACCAGCCGTAGGGGGCACAAGGGGCAGTGGAGGGGTTTCTCTTACTTAGACAACCTTGTCCAAATGAAAACCTTTGCCTGCTTTTTAAAGCTATTTCTACTTTTTCTTTGCTTGATCTCCAAGGGGAGACTATTCCATAGGCAAATACCTGTATAGAAAAACATGCTCCTCGCAGTACTGTTTACTCTTGGGATTTATGCAATTACTAAGATGCTAGATACAAATACAGTCGTATGAAAAAGTTTGGGCACCCCTGACAATTTCCATGATTTCCATTTATAAATAATTGGGTGTTTGGATCAGCAATTTAATTGTGATCTATCAAATAACTGATGGACACAGTAATATTTCAGTAGTGAAATTAGGTTTATGGGATTAACAGAAAATGTGCAATATGCATCAAAACAAAATTAGACAGGTGCATAAATTTGGGCACCCCAATAGAAAAATCACATCAATATTTGGTAGAGCCTCCTTTTGCTAAAATAACAGCCTCTAGACGCTTCCCATAGCCTCTAATGAGTGTCTGGATTCTGGATGAAGGTATTTTGGACCATTCCTCCTTACAAAACATGTCCAGTTCAGTTAGGTTTGATGGTTGCCGAGCATGGACAGCCCGCTTCAAATCATCCCACAGATTCTCAATGATATTCAGGTCTGGGGACTGGGATGGCCATTCCAGAACATTGTACTTGTTCCTCTGCATAAATGCCCGGGTAGATTTTGAGCAGTGTTTTGGGTCGTTGTCTTGTTGAAATATCCAGCGCCGGCGTAACTTCAACTTTGTGACTGATTCTTCAACATTATTCCCAAGAATCTGCTGATATTGAGTGGAATCCATGCGACCCTCAACTTTAACAAGATTCCCAGTACCGGCACTGGCCACACAGCCCCACAGCATGATGGAACCCCCACCAAATTTTACTGTGGGTAGCAAGTGTTTTTCTTGGAACGCTGTGTTCTTTTGCCGCCATGCATAACGTCCCTTGTTATGACCAAATAACTCAATCTTTGTTTCATCAGTCCACAGCACCTTATTCCAAAATGAAGCTGGCTTCTCCAAATGTGCGTTTGCATACCTCAAGCGACTCTGTTTGTGGCGTGTGTGCAGAAAAGGCTTCTTCCGCATCACTCTCCCATACAGCTTCTCCTTGTGCAAAGTGCGCTGAATTGTTGAACGATGCACAGTGACACCATCTGCAGCAAGATGATGTTGTAGGTCTTTGGAGGTGGTCTGTGGGCTGTTTTTGACCGTTCTCACCATCCTTCGCCTTTTGCCTCTCCGATATTTTACTTGGCCTGCCACTTCTGGCCTTAACAAGAACTGTGCCTGTGGTCTTCCATTTCCTCACTATGTTCCTCACAGTGGACACTGACAGCTTAAATCTCTGCGATAGCTTTTTGTAGCCTTCCTCTAAACCATAATGTTGAACAATCTTTGTTTTCAGGTCATTTGAGAGTTGTTTTGAGGCCCCGATGTTGCCACTCTTCAGAGGAGAGTCAAAGAGAACAACAACTTGCAATTGGCCACCTTAAATACCTTTTCTCATGATTGGATGCACTTGTCTATGAAGTTCAAGGCTTAATGAGCTCACCAAACCAATTGTGTGTTCCAATTAATCAGTGCTAAGTAGTTACAGGTATTCAAATCAACAGAATGACAAGGGTGCCCACATTTTTGCATAGCCTATTTTTCACATCTGATTTAATTTCATACAACTTAATATTGCTACACTAAAAATGTTTGTCTGGACAATACCCCAGTGCTCAGCTTTTATTAGAAAATGAATGGCATGCCACTGTGATCATTTTCTGTGACGACAGACGACTTTATCATACGACTGTAGCTAATCCTGACGACCAATGTTGTAGCATTCATTTATTGAGTCAAGTAGTCCAGGGATGTCGAGGTGGAACATGTAATGTCTTTCGTCGGTGGAAAGAGAGGAGGACCAAAGCGCAGCGTGGTACGTTTCCATATTTATTGGAATACTTTTTCAACACGAACAAAAACAATAAACAGACGAAAACCCAACAAAGCTACAGTCCTGAACTAGAGAACACAAAAACAGATGAACGCAAGAACAGGAACAATCACCCACAAACCAACAGTGAAAACAGGCTACCTTAATATGGTTCCCAATCAGAGACAACGTAAAACACCTGCCTCTGATTGAGAACCATATCAGGCCAATAAGACAAACCTAAACAAAGTAACACATAACATAGACTACACCCACCCAGCTCACGTCCTGACCAACTAAACAAAGACTAAACAAAGGAAATAAGGTCAGGAACGTGACAGAACACAAGCATATGCTATGTGTAGTGTAAATTATATTTACCAATAGACCTACTAAATCATGAAGGTATAGTAAATTATTACTCTGTAAAACAAGGAATGCATTTACTTATTTCAACTAATAGAATGTATTAGTTACCAAAGAATTAACACTAAAACAAGTACATAGAATACATTATACATTACATAATAACACAGAGTAACTGACTATCAACTAAATAAGACTTAACGAGGTAACGTGTCTTCAGTTCAACATAATCTCTAAGAGAAATAACTAAATTCAGCAAAAAAAGAAACATCCTCTCACTGTCAACTGCATTTATTTTCAGCAAACTTAACATGTGTAAATATTTGTATGAACATAACAAGATTCAACAACTGAGACATAAACTGAACAGGTTCCACAGACATGTGACTAACAGAAATTGAATAATGTGTCCCTGAACAAAGGGGGGGGGGGGGTCAAAATCTAAAGTAACAGTCAGTATCTGGTGTGGCCACCAGCTGCATTAAATACTGCAGTGCATCTCCTCCTCATGGACTGCACCATATTTGCCAGTTCTTTCTGTGAGATATTACCCCACTCTTCCACCAAGGCACTTGCAAGTTCCCGGACATTTCTGGGGGGAATGGTCCTAGCCCTCACCCTCCGATCCAACAGGTCCCAGATGTGCTCAACGGGATTGAGATCAGGGCTCTTCGCTGGCCATGGCAGAACTGTCTTGCAGGAAATCAAGCACAGAACGAGCAGTATGGCTGGTGGCATTGTCATGCTGGAGGGTCATGTCAGGATGAGCCTGCAGGAAGGGTACCACATGAGGGAGGAGGAAGTCTTCCCTGTAACGCACAGCATTGAGATTGCCTGCAATGAAAACAAGTCCGATGATGCTGTGACACACAGCCACAGACCATGACGGACCCTCCTCCTCCAAATCGATCCTGCTCCAGAGTACAGGCCTCAGTGTAATGCTCATTCCTTCGACGATAAACGCGAATCCGACCATCACCCCTGTTGAGACAAAACCGCGACTCGTCAGTGAAGAACACTTTTTGCCAGTCCACTTTTTGCCATCCAGCGACGGTGGGTTTGTGCCCATAGGTGACGTTGTTGCTGGTGATATCTGGTGAGGACCTGCCTTACAACAGGCCTACAAGCCCTCAGTCCAGCCTCTCTCAGCCTATTGCAGACAGTCTAAGCACTGATGGAGGGATTGTGCGTTCCTGGTGTAACTCGGGCAGTTGTTGTTGCCATCCTGTACCTGTCCCGCAGGTGTGATGTTCGGATGTACCGATCCTGTGCAGGTGTTGTTACACGTGGTCTGCCACTGTGAGGACGATCAGCTGTCCGTCCTATCTCCCTGTAGTGCTGTCTTAGGCGTCTCACAGTACGGACATTGCAATTTATTGCCCTGGCCACATCTGCAGTCCTCATGCCTCCTTGCAGCATGCCTAAGGCACGTTCACGCAGATGAGCAGGGACCCTGGGCATCTTTTTTTGTGTTTTTCAGAGTCAGTAGAAAGGCTTCTTTAGTGTCTTACGTTTTCATAACTGTGATCTTAATTGCCTACCGTCGGTAAGCTGTTAGTGTCTTAATGACATTTCCACAGGTGCATGTTCAATTATTGTTTATGGTTCATTGAACAAGCATGGGAAACAGTATTTAAACCCTTTAAGACGAAGATATGTGAAGTTATTTGGATTTTTACGAATTATCTTTGAAAGACAGGGTCCTTTCTTTTTTTGCTGAGTTTATGTGTGTGATACACACAGGAGCTTGCTAACAAGTTCTCAAAGTATGATAGCTAACACGTTCTCAAAGTATGATAGCTAACAAGTTCTCAAAGTATGATAGCTAACACGTTCTCAAAGTATGATAGCTAACAAGTTCTCAAAGTATGATAGCTAACAAGTTCTCAAAGCCAGATTCTAATCTAATCAACTCAATTTAATTGATAGGAGCGCACCCCTGTTTTGCTCCCTCTTTGAACTATCCACCGTCCGACGAACAGAATAACACAGTAACAATAAATTCATATCACTTACAGCACATTTGAACACATCATAGAACACACATTCATAGCTTTTGATGAACTCATGAAACAATCCAAACATGAAAATGTGATTCACAGTAACATTAGTTAGTTTTGGCGATTCAAGTTTCATCAGACTTCACACCTCTCCTGGCGTCAGTGACCCCAGGACTTCTATGGGAACGTCTTATCCCCGAGATTGCCATATATAAGGTGTGGCTCTCTCCTGTGAGATCCAAATATATGGCCATCCATCTAAACAATGTATTGAGTCCAAACGCTGGGCCTCAGCACCCGCAAGTACCACCTTCTAATTTTTTCACTACACCCTCTCATGTTCTCCAAGGCTTCCCTTTCTTTCTCCTGAAACTCCTTTTTGTATCTCTTCTTCCCTCTTCTTTAGAAAATGGTGCATCTCCTCAAACTGGATGCTGATTTGAGTCATTAGCTGACAGGACTTAGTCTTGTTTTCTGTCATTTCTTCTTCCTGTTGTTTGGTCAGGTGCTCTATGGCGCTGTTGTCACAGAGTGAGGAACTGAATTGCCTCCTCTAGTTCCTCCTGGCCATGGCTGTCTCTTTGATACGTTTAAACGTCTGCTCATCATGCTTCTCCCCATTCATGCATATGACGCAAACCAACTGTTGGTCTGTTGCACAAGTCAGTCTCCTTGTAAGAGAAACAATTATGAGAATAACAATATGTAAAGTCTTTCCAGAACATCCCCATAGAACACTGGAGAAATTAAATTACAAAATTCAAGAAGCGAATGAAAGGATAAAAAAGGCTGTTTTGTAAAAGGCTTTAATTGAAATGAATAGGAATCTCTGGATCAATGGACAATTTTCTATTTATTTAGGCAGAGCTTTCAGTGGTCAGACCTTCATCGGGCTTTTATTACCTTAACTTATCAATCCAATTTAGTTACAAAACTCACCCCTCTTCCCATTATGGACTGCTACCTTTTTAGTTTTATCTTGTTAACCTTTTTCGGCCATGCTCTTCAGAACATGTTTTTTTGAGAGGTTTCCCTCAGCTGTTGGGATTGTAGGGCGGCAATGAGGAAAAAGGTTCTGTGTTCTCAGAAAGTTTGTAAAGCATTGTCTGCAGAATGAGAGACTGCCAGAAAGGCTAATTGGCAGGGCCGGCTCTGGCCTTTTGGGGGCCCTAAGCGAGATTTAGTTTTGGTTCCCCCCAAGAAAGAGGTCGGGGAGCCCCCTAGTGGCCCTAAGCGACTGCTTATGTTGTTTATGTCTGGAGCCAGCCCTGCTAACTGGATCAGTGAAGAGAGAAAGACATGCATAACAGGTTAATTCCTCCATGTATGCGGCAGAGGCCATCTCGCTCAGCTGATCCTTACCTAAACCTGGGTCAGAATAAGGAAATAGTCTCTCAAGCCACAATTAATTCATTTCCTTATGCTACTTCTCATTTTATGACTGTATAAATGATTAAGTAGATCAGCTGATGTTATGAAGCACTTTTACTTCTGCAAATTACTACACAGTTTGGTTTGCTACCCAACATATCAGTATGAATTATTACACTCTCCTCTCAAGGAAGTATGATAATGTCACAATCATCAAACCAATTTGGAATCAATGGATTTATCTTTGCACAATAGCCTACTGTATGTGGTAACGAATAATCTGACATCTGCCAGGAATCGTCCAAGATCTTCAATTACTGGCAAGAGCATACAGAAGTGCAACATCACACTCTAGTGGTAAGCATGTAACATGTAAACATGTAGTGAATGTGACTTCAGAGAGAGTAGCTGAGGTTGTTACACTGCAAACATACAGGATAAGCTAAATACTTCACACTTTTCTGTCCTGGCCCTAAGATATGATTGATGTAACTTATTTGTATCTTCAGTTTGCCCCTTTCATGTGCCAACCTATAGGTATTTTTAATGGCGTTGTTAAGGGGGCTGTGTGCACATCAACTGCACACTCAATTTAGGTTATCAAATCTAATCAAACTTTATTTGTCACATGCGCTGAATACAACATGTGTAGACCTTACGGTGAAATGCTGACTTACAAGCCCTTGACCAACAACGCAGTTCAAGAAAGAGTTAAGAAAATATTTACCAAATACACTAAAGTGAAAAATAATAACAAGTAACACAAGAAAATAACAATAACGAGGCTATATACAGGGGGTACCGGTACCGAGTCAGTGTGCGGGGGTACAGGTTAGTCGAGGTAATTTGTACATGTAGGTGGGGGTGAAGGGACTATGCATAGATAATAAACAAAGAGTAGCAGCAGTGTAAAAAACAAATGGGGGGGGTGTCAATGTAAATAATCCGGTGGCCATTTGATTAATTGTTCAGCAGTTTTATGGCTTGGGGGTAGAAGCTGTTAAGGAGCCTTTTGGTCCTAGACTTGGCGCTCCGGTACCATTTGCAGTGCGGTATCAGAGAAAACAGTCTATGGCTTTGAGTCTTTGACAATTTTTGGGGCTTTCCTCTGACACCGCCTAGTATATATGTCCTGGATGGCAGGAAGCTTGGCCCCAGTAATGTATTGGGCCATACGCACTACCCTCTGTCGTGCCTTATGGTCAGATGCCGAGCAGTTACCATACCAGGCGGTGATGTAACCGGTCAAGATGCTCTCGATGGTGCAGCTGTAGAACTTTTTGAGGATTTGGGGACCCATGCCAAATCTTTTCAGTCTCCTGAGGGGGAAAAGGTGTTGTCGTGCCCTCCTCATGACTGTCTTGGTGTGTTTGGACCATGATAGTTTGTTGGTGATGTGGACACCAAGGAACTTGAAACTCTCGACCCACTCTGCTGCAGCCCCTTTGATGTTAATGGAGGCTTGATCGGCCCGCCTTTTCCTGTAGTCCGAGATTATCGTTGTCAGTGATCAGGCCTACCACTGTTGTGTCGTCAACAAACTTAATGATGGTGTTGGAGTCGTGTTTGGCCATGCAGTCGTGGGTGAACACAGAGTACAGGAGGGGACTAAGCAAACACCCCTGAGGGGCCCCAGAGTTGAGGATCAGTTTAGCAGTCGTTTATGCAGGATTATACGCTAAGTATATAGAACATTAAGAACACCTGCTCTTTCCATGACAGACTGACCAGGTGAATCCAGGTGAAAGCTATGATCCCTTATTGATGTCACTTGTTTAATCCACTTCAATCAGAATAGATGAAGGGGAGGAGACAGGTTAAAGAAGGATTTTTAAGCCTTGAGACAATTGAGACAAGGGTAAATGGTCAAGACAAAAAATGTGAGTGCCTTTGAACAGGGTATGGTAGTAGATGCCAGGTGTAATGGTTTGTGTCAAGAACTGCAGGGTTTTTCAAGCTCAACAGTTTCCCATGTGTATCAAGAATGGTCCACCACCTAAAGCCAGATTCATCCAACTTGACACAACTGTGGGAGGCATAGACACCACTAATGCAAAGGGTAAAATAATATAGAACACTACACATTTTATATGAATACTTATCTGTTTTCGCCGAAGTCTGAGACTGCCAATATTAGCACACCATAATGAGAAGAGAGGGTTGAGTTTTATAACTAAATTGGATTGATAAGTTAAGGTAATGAAAGCCTGATGAAGGTCTGACCACCGAAAGCTCAGCCTAAATATGTTGAAAATTGTCCATTGATCCTGAGTGTACAGAGATTCCATTTCATTTCAAGTAAATACTCAAGGCATAGACACCAGTAATTCAAAGTTAGAGTAAAATAATATACCATTTTATTTGTCAAGCATTTAATATATACTTTTATTTGTCAAGTTCTTTGCACACAAGTTACAATATGTGCAAGTGAGGAAGATGAATAACCCTTGTGAAAAGCCTCTAATCATCTAAATCATAAATTGTTAATTATAAAAAGTCAACAGGTATGATACAATTTGGTATACAGTCAGATCCATAATTATTGGCAACCTTGATAAAGATGAGCAAAAAAAGGCTGTTTAAAATAAATAATACTAATACTGAGATATATTGTATTCAAAAGAAAAGAGGAATTGTATATGATTTTAGACTAATACAATTGCTCATGGAAAAATATTTTGTAAGAATGAGGAAACAGCCTTCTACTTATTTTTAAAGTGTAACTTATTAAATTGATAAACCAGTTTGCACTTTGCCCTGCTGTAGATCACCATACGTTGTCTAAGAATACTTAACGTGTCTGTTATCAGCCAAGACACAGAGCCAGAAATGTTATAGCAGTAACAAAGGAGGCTACATGTGCAACATCATATTCTAGTGGTTACTCACTCTAAACATAGACTTTAGTCAGAGGTTGTGTTACACAGCAAACATTCAGAATAATTTGCCCTGGCCCTAAGATATGTCAGTTATGTTTATCTTCACTCTGTCCTCAACATTATTTGAATGACAATGACGGAGACTAGGCACATCAATTCCACGCGTATAATTTACTTTGCAGGATTATATGCATGCTTGTGAACTCCTCAACCATAGCAGTAACCGAACAGAGAACAAACAACCCCTTATCTGACCACAAAAACAGACTTTTGAGACTGGGATGCACCTGGTCTGGCACGTTGTGTTAGCTAGTTGATCATTAGCAAACCATTTTGCAATTATATGTTAGCACAGCTAAAAACTGTTGTTCTGATTAAAGAAGCAATAAAACTGGCCTACATCAGCATTTGTGGGTTCTATTGCAGGATCAAAATGGCCAGAAACAAAGAATTTTCTTCTGAAACTCGTCAGTCTATTCTTGTTCTGAGAAATTAAGGGCTATTCCTTGCGAGAATTAAAACTCATTTTTCAACCCCTCCACAAATTTCTTGTTAACAACCTATAGTTTTGGCAAGTCGGTTAGGACATCTACTTTGTGTATGACACAGGTAATTTTTCCAACAATTGTTTACAGAAAGATTATTTCACTTATAATTCACTGTATCATAATTCCAGTGGGTCAGATGTTTACATACACTAAGTTGACTGTGCCTTCAAACAGCTTGGGGAAATTCCAGAAAATTATGTCATGGCTTTAGAAGCTTCTGATAGGCTAATTGACATCACGTGAGTCAATTGGAGGTGTACCTGTGGATGTATTTCAAGCCCTACCTTCAAACTCACTGCCTCTTTGCTTGACATCATGGGAAAATCAAAAGAAATCAGCCAAGACCTCAGAAAATAAATTGTAGGCCTCCACAAGTCTGGTTGATCCTTGGGAGCAATTTCCAAACACCTGAAGGTACCATGTTCATCTGTACAAACAATAGTACGCAAGTATAAACACCATGGACCACGCAGCCGTCATACTGCTCAGGAAGGAGACACGTTCTGTCTCCTAGAGATGAACGTACTTTGGTGCGAAAAGTGCAAATCAATCCCAGAACAACAGCAAAGGACCTTGTGAAGATGCTGGAGGAAACAGGTACAAAAGTATCTATATCCACAGTAAAACGAGTCCTATATCGACATAACCTGAAAGGCCGCTCAGCAAGGAAGAAGTCGGTGTGCAACTGCACATGGGGACAAATATCGTACTATTTGGAGAAATGTCCTCTCGTCTGATGAAACAAAAATAGAACTGTTTGGCCATAATGACCATCGTTATGTTTGGAGGAAAAAGGGGGAGGCTTGCAAGCTGAAGAAAACCATCCCAACTGTGAAGCACGGGGGTGGCAGCATCATGTTGTGGGGGTGATTTTCTGCAGGAGGGACTGGTGCACTTTTTTGTGTGGATATATTAAAGCAACATCTCAAGACATCAGTCAGGAAGTTAAAGCTTGGTCGCAAATAAGTTTTGCAAATGGACAATGACCCCAAGCATACTTCCAAAGTTGTGGCAAAATGACTTAAGGACAACAAAGTCAAGGTATTGGAGTGGCCGCCACAAAGCCCTGACCTCAATCCTTTACAAAATGTGTGGGTAGAAATGAAAAAGCGTGTGCGAGCAAGGAGGCCTACAAACCTGATTCAGTTACACCAGCTCTGTCAGGAGGAATGGGCCAAAATCCCCCCCAACTGATTGTGGGAAGCTTGTGGAAGGCTACCCGAAACGTTTGACCCAAGTTAAACAATTTAAAGGCAATGCTACCAAATACTAATTCAGTGTATGTAAACTTCCGGCCCACTGGGAATGTGATGAAAGAAATAAAAGCTGAAATAAATAATTCTCTCTAGTATTATTCTGACATTTCACATTCTTAAAATAAAGTGGTGATCCTAACTGACCTAAGACAGGGAATTTTTACTAGGACTAATTGTCAGGAATTGTGAAAAACTGAGTTTAAATGTACCGTATTTTCCGGACTATAAGCCGCTACTTTTTTCCCACGCTATGAACCTCGCGGTTTATACAATGACAAGGCTAATTTATGTTTTTTTTTTTTTTTTCACAAGATTCATGCCGCCAAAAAACTGAGCACCGTCACATAATGTGACGTAAATCGAGCGCGCTCAAACTTGCCATCATTCTGATTACGGTAGTCATTTTGTCACCCTCATCATGGCAAAGACACGGAGAAATGCATATGATGCAGCTTTCAAGTTGAAGGCGATCGATCTGGCTGTTGGAAAAGGAAATAGAGCTGCTGCACGGGAGCTTGGCCTTAATGAGTCGATGATAAGACGTTGGAACTGTGCAGATCAGACTGAAAGCCATAACAATCGCCACCGCAATGAAGTTTCACTTTCTTGGTAGGCTACTGTTTACAGCTATTTATTTTTTATTTTTGTTACAAGCCGTGTTTCGTTAAAGCCTATTTATTTTTGTTACAAGCCGTGTTTCGTTTAAAAGCCTATTTATTTTTGTTACAAGCCGTGTTTCGTTTAAAGGCTGTGTAAAGTTCATTTGTTTCAATATACCGGTAGGCACTTGCGGCTTATAGACATGTGCGGTTTATTTATGTACAAAATACATATTTGTAAAAAATTCAGTGGGTACGGCTTATATTCAGGTGCGCTTAATAGTCCAGCAATTACGGTATTTGGCTAAGGTGTATGTACACTTCGACTTCAACTGTATATATAACTTATTTTGAACTCAAGACATTGAAAATATTAGACCCTATAGCTAGGTTTCCATCCAATTTGCGACAAGAATATCATGTGAATATTAAAAAATCTGAAGAAGAAATGATATGTGAATTTTCCCGCTAGAGGTGTCTTTCCATCAAACTGACTTATTTTAGATAAAAGTCTGTGAGTGATGACTTGGTGCACATAAAAGTAACCTTTGCGGCTAAACTCCCATGTACCGAATGAAAAATAGTTAAATGAGTCTCCATCGCATTTTCAACTCTACTGATGGTTTTGTCACAAAAACTGTTGTGTTATATAGCAAATGTGCCCACTCTGGTCTTGGCATGTGCACTCTAGCCAACAGCTCAACAGCTTACAGATATAGTGCAGGTAGGCTACCTACATTATGAGTTCATTATGAACAAGAGCGATATAATTTTTATTTGTCAAACGGCAGCCAATTATCGATCATCATGTCACCAGAATAAAACCCTTGATATTTATTGGAAAGTAGCATCAATCTCATCGCATGCACTTGCACCACCCTATGCAGTTCATCATAACTTATTTCATGTGTAGCCTAACTGAGTACCATAATATGAGTCAAAATACCCATAAAACCTAGCGGTAAAACTCGGAAATGGTTCCAATCGTTTTCCACCATTCAATTTTCCGTAGGGGAATTTAGAACTACTTGATGTAAGTTCTGTGTTTCGTGTAGGTTTACCCTGGCTTGATCTTTTGATAAGCGCCCAAATATCTCTCAGACAAGGTCACTTTTATAAATATATTCGCAAGTAATTACGCAACAAAAATGAAATGCTAATTAGACGCTAATGTGGCTATCAAACAGAACTACACAACCTGTCGCAAGCTTTGACGTAATCACTCAAGACACAGGGTGGAAAAAAGCTCCATATTTCTCAATGCAAACTCTCATTGACAATTAGCAAGTAACCTAGTAAGTAGATATCATAGCCTTTTTAGTTTCTTGTGTAATTAATTGATATCGTGTATTTCTTGTGTGTATTCTTATTTTAGCACTTTTTCTACTAGCTTCCAGCTTCCAGCTTTCTACTAGCTACTGTAGCATTTCTTAATTGAATTGTTTTAATTTCCCTGGCCTTTGTAGCTAACTAGCTAACCTTGTGTAATATTCATATGTGTAAACATACTGAATTATAATTGGATGCATTTTACCACCATATCATACTGTGCTATGATTGGTTAAGACCACCCAAATGGTTAGGTGATGGTCAGTTTGATCCTGGTTGACGATACGTGAACATGCCAGTTATAGCTAGCTAATAAAGAGCTACGTTAAGAAATATCCTGTAGTACTGCATTTTATTATTTTGTACAAAGCGTGCAAAACAAGACATGGTGTCAGAGTAAAAGGTCTTAAAAGATGGATTTTTCTGGAGTTCCTTCACCTCGAATGGACTGGGAGTCTACAAACTTACCTGATGCATGGCGTAAGTTCAAACAGCATGTGGAGCTGATGGTCACAGGGCCTCTGAGGGACAAAGGAGAAGAGGGAAAGTGCAGCTACCTACTCCTCTGGATCGGTGAAAAAGGGAGAGATATTTACAACACATGGACACTTACCGAGGCTGAATCAAAGGTACTGAAAACATACTACGATCGTTTTGAAGCTTATGTTGTGCCGAAGACCAATACGATTTTCGCTAGGTACAAATTCCATGAGAAAGTACAGGGAGCTAGCGAGTCTTTTGAACAGTTTGTGACAGAACTGCGTCTGCTTGTGAAAGACTGTGATTATGCAAACAAGGATGAGATGGTCAGAGACCGTATTGTATTTGGAATACACTCACCGCAAGTGAGAGAGAAACTTTTGAATGTTGGGTCTGAGGTAACGCTGGACAAAGCTATCGACATAGCCAGATCTCACGAGCTAGCACAGGCTCAGATGAAAACCATTTTGCACGTCAGCACGAGCGGATCACGTGAACAAGCAGTGCATGCAGTCAGGCAGACATCAAAGCACACCTCCGGTGCACAGAGAGCGTGTTTTAGAACTGAGAGAGACATAACTCCAAAACAGAGCAACACAGACTCAAAAAGCCCCAAAACATGTGGATATTGTGGATACAAAGTGCATGGCGAACAAGGAAATTGCCCAGCTAAAGGCAAACAGTGTACAAAATGTGGAAAATGGAATCACTTTGCAAAAGTGTGCAGAGCTTACCGTGGAAAAACAGTACACACAGTGAGTGAAGATGAAATGTCAATCAAAGAGTCAAATGCTAATGAACTGTTTATTGATTCAGTGATACAGAAAAGTCAAATATCAGAGACAGAGCAAGCCTTTGCTGACATTGAGATAGGAACACAAGGCACAGAGCTAAAGTTCAAACTAGACACTGGTGCACAAGTAAACATTATTCCTCTGAATAAGTACCGCAGCTTGACATCTGAGTGCGAGCTACAGCCCACCACGCGCAGACTGACTGGTTATGGTGGTGAACAGCTCCCAGTAAAAGGCACATGCACCTTCAAATGCAAATACAAGGAAAGTGACATGATGTTGGACTTTTATGTTGTTGACACTAGAGTACCTGCAGTGCTAGGTCTTAAAGCATGTTTAGACATGGACCTCATCAAGCTAGTTTTATCAGTGACAGCACCAGTAGAGACAGACAATGTACTGGAGGAGTTTGCTGATGTTTTTACAGGAATAGGATTATTCCCAGGAGAATATACCATTGACCTTGACCCAGGCGCAATCCCTGTGGTCTACCCACCGAGAAAGATTCCGCTTGCTCTCCGTGTGCCCGTCTGAAGAAAGAGTTGGAGAGCATGGAGCAATCTGACATAGTTACCAAGGTTACAGAACCGACTGACTGGGTAAACGCCTTAGTGGTGGTGGAGAAACCACGCACAGCTCAGAGTATGCAAGCTCAGAGTATGTCTCGACCCAAGAGATTTGAACAAGGCTATCAAACGCCCCCATTATCCTTTACCGACGCTAGATGGCATCACACACAAGCTAGCGGGAGCACACTACTTCAGTGTCATGGACGCTAGATCAGGCTACTGGGCTATCAAGCTCACAGAAGAGTCATCTAAGCTCACAACATTCAACACACCGTTTGGACGCTACAGGTTCCGTCGCCTGCCTTTTGGGATTATCTCAGCCCAAGACGAGTTTCAGCGAAAGATCGACGAAGTGTACGAAGGCCTCGACGGAGTTGTGGCAATTGTGGACGACATCCTTGTCTATGGTCGAACCAAAGAGGAGCACGACCGAAACCTCCGCGCGATGCTGCAAAGGTCCCGCGAGAGAGGAGTCCGGCTCAACCCCGAGAAGAGCACAGTCGGCGCTACAGAGGTCAGCTACTTCGGACATCTTCTTACAGCGACTGGAATCAAGCCAGATCCACAGAAGATCTCAGCCATAAAAGAAATGGAGCCACCAAAGAACCGTGCAGAGCTGGAAACAGTGCTTGGCATGGTCAACTACTTAGCCAAGTTCGCACCAAGCCTCTCCAATGCTAATGCACCCCTGCGTCAACTGCTAAAGCAGTCCAGTGAGTTTCTCTGGGACAAGCAACACGACATTGCTTTCCAGAATGTGAAAGACTTGATCACGAGAGAACCAGGACCAATATTTGCCTACTACGGCCCCGACAAAGAGCTCAGACTCCAAGTGGACGCATCGAAGTATGGACTAGGTGCAGTGCTACTGCAAGAAGGAAAGCCCATCGGCTACGCTTCCAAATCTCTCACAGACTGTGAAATCAACTACGCTCAAATTGAAAAGGAGCTCTACGCCATTCTGTTCGGATGTAAACGTTTCCATCAGTACATATATGGACGACAAGTCATTGTGGAATCCGACCACAAGCCCCTTGAGTCAATTATGAGGAAACCACTAGCCGCAGCCCGCCAAGGCTACAGAGAATGATCCTTCAACTACCAAAATACGAGTTCACAATCACTCACCGTCCAGGCAAAGACATCCCTGTCGCAGACACGCTCTCCAGGAAGTTTCTTACCTATAAGGACAGCAGCCTCAGTGAAGGAATGGACATGCAAGTGCACACTGTGTACAACAACTTACCAGTTAGTGACACAAAACTGAAGGAGATCCAAGCAGAAACAGAAAAGAACTCACAACTCGCACAGCTGAGGAAAGTCATACAGGATGGATGGCCTGAGGAGAGGAGAAAATGCCCTCAGAGCGTCTCAGAATTCTGGAACCATCGTGATGAACTATCACAGATCAACGGAATAATTTTCAAAGGAGAGAAAATCATTATTCCTACCAGTTTCAGAGAAGAGATTTTGACAAAGATCCATGCTGGACACATGGGCATGGAAATGCGCCATATGTCTTGAACGACGCCCCTCAAACACCAAAGAGCCAATGTTACCTCACTGTATCCCTGTCACCACAAGCACGCATTACCTTCAAAGTAATGGCCTTGCTGAAAAATCAGTGCAGATTGCTAAATCACTCATGGATAAAGCAAAAGCAGACAAGAGAGACCCCTACCTCAGTCTCCTTGAATACCGCAACACTCCAGTTGACAACTTCAAATCACCAGCCCAGCTGTTGATGAGCCGCAGACTTTGCTCAATCCTTCCCAGCACCAACCAGCAGCTACAACCTGAGGTCGTCAGCTACAAGGAAATGCATGAAAAACGTGCACAGAGACAACAACAACAAAAGCGATACTACGACAGGTCAGCTAGACCACTGCCACCACTGATCGACAGAGTCAGTTAGAATCCAAGAGCATGGCCTCTGGAAGCCAGCAGTCGTCATCCAGCCAGCTGACACTGAACGTTCATATCACGTCCGCACCGCAGAAGAAGCAGTGTACCGCCGCAATCGTCGTCACCTACTGAACACAAAAGAACAACACACTGATGAGATGAACTGTTCCCCTGAAAGAGAACGTGATGGACTAAACACACACACAGCACAACATACACCATACTTACCTGCAACACCACAAGAACTGTTGACTGACACAGAAGCATGCTCAGCATCATATCGCACAAGGTCAGGAAGAGAGGTCAAGCCCAGAGCTGTCCTAGACCTGTGAAATGTCAAAGGGTGTAGGCGGATCGCTGCCCTAAAAGAGCTCCAGACTGTAAACTTGTTATTGAAAGTTCACTTGAAATGCTTTGGTATTGTATTTGTTTGAAATGTTAAGATGTTATTTCTACAGTGAAAGCTGAGTTGCTGAGAATCCCTTGTTTGAAAAGTAACAGTATGTTGGATTATTGTTTCAGAGTCTATGTTGATTCAGTTGGTATAGTATGCAATATAAATGGTTACTTACCTTGAGTTCAAACTGCAGAGCATGTTTTCAAAAGAAATGCTTAGAATATGTAAACATTTTTCTTTTGTTTTAAAAGAAGGTGGATGTAATATTCATGTGTAAACATACTGAATTGTAATTGGATGCATTTTACCGCCATATCATACTGTGCTATGATTGGTTAAGACCACCCAAATGGTTAGGTGATGGTCAGTTTGATCCTGGTTGACGATATGTGAACATGCCAGTTATAGCTAGCTAATAAAGAGCTACGTTAAGAAATATCCTGTAGTACTGCATTTTATTATTTTGTACAAAGCGTGCAAAACAAGACACCTTAGGTCTCTCCATCAATCCAAAGCAAGGATGGTTCTGTGCTGTGTACTGAATTGTAACCACTACTCCGATAAGCGCGACCTCTGTAAGCGAGAGGCATTGCTGGAGCTGTGTGATAAGGCAAGCCATGTTTGCTAGCTGCTAACAAGCTATTTTGGTTAGGTCAAATATCTGTGGTTAGCTAGATGTTTTTGAAAATTAGCTAGATAACTACAGTCGGTGGCTAAGTGTATAACGCACGTTACTCTCCTAATAAGTAAAAAGAAAACCAGCATAGGTTAACATAATGACTGTTGTGACCTTTTATTATTGACAAGTCTTTTGTGAGCTAGCCAACTATTTACCTTCAGCTCACAGTTTGTGTAGTCTTTCTCACTGTATCACAAAGGGTCATGGGTCAGGGAAAGGTTAGTGTGTGGTTTACTCTTTAACCTTAATCTTGAGAATTGCTTGTGTTCAGTTGAAGTAGTAAGTACTAGTCTCCTGTCTCAGTTTTCAACATATAGCCAAGACGGCGTAGCAGTGCAGACGTGTTTTGTTCGTCTTCTCGTGAACTTTTGTATTTTTCGTCTTTTTTTGTATATATTTCAATTTTTTTTTCAATCTCTTTTCCATTTTAATTCAATTATACCTTCAGCCTGGATAATACTCGCCAGCCTACCAGTATCGGACTGTCTCTCCACTACAACGCCGGATTCCTGCCATAATCCCTGGACCATTACTCCTTATCTTCACAGCTAGCTAGCACCCACCGAGTTACCCAGTACCGAAGCTATCCCTGAGGCCCACCTCCCGGCCTACTCAGTTGTTCACCCGGACTCCACCCAAACATGGCTAGAACCCACTACTCCACCGGATCCTTGCCGTAAGCTCTGACTTTGGCACCGGATCACCGCTGCTACCGAGTGGCTATAGTGGCTAACGCCCCTGCCCCGAAGCTAGCACCACTTAGCCGTGAGCAAGGCGCATCTCCCGGCTAGCAAACTAAATTACTACAACTACAATACCTCTTTCGCCATCTGGCTTGGATCCTTTGTCGACACGGCGCCCCGCCGCACCACCACGACTGGTCTGCCGACGAATACTCCATCCACTGTGCCTTCAACCGGCCTCCGTCGGAGCAGACGATTCTACTAGCCCCGGGCTACTAACTTTGCGTGCTAGCGTAGTAGCAACTACTCCGCGGCATCCCTGTTCCATCTATTGCTGCCCCCTGGACCCTATGATCACTTGGCTACATAGCTGATGCCTGTTGGACTGTCCATTAATCACGGTACTCGATTCTGTTTATTTTTTGTTTATCTGTCGGCCCCAGCCGCGAACTCAGGCTCTGTGTGTAGTTAACCGACCCTCTCTGGCCATTCATCGCCATTTTACCTGTTGTTGTTGTTTTAGCTGATTAGCTGTTGTCTTACCCGTTGTTGTCTTAGCTAGCTCTCCCAATCAACACCTGTGACAACGTTATGCCTCGCTGTATGTCTGTCTCAAATGTCAATATGCCTTGTATACTGTTGTTTAGGTTAGTTATTATTGTTTTAGTTTACAATGGAGCCCCTAGTTCCACTCATCATACCTCTGATACCTCCTTTGTCCCACCTCCCACACATGCGGTGACCTAACCTATTATAACCAGCATGTCCAGAGATACAACCTCTCTTATCATCACTCAGTACCTGGGCTTACCTCCGCTGTACCCGCACCCCACCATACCCCTGTCTGCACATCATGCTCTGAATCTATTCTACGACGCCCAGAAATCTGCTCCTTTTATTCTTTGTCCCCAACGCTGTAGGCAACCAGTTTTGATAGCCTTTAGCCGTACCCTCATCCTACTCCTCCTCTGTACCTCGGGTGATGTGGAGGTAAACCCAGACCCTGCGTGTCCCCAGGCACCCTCATTTGTTGACTTCTGTGATCGAAAAAGCCTTGATTTCATGCACGTTAACATCTGAAGCCTCCTCCCTAAGTTTGTTTTACTCACTGCTTTAGCACACTCCGCGAACCCTGATGTCCTTGCCATGTCTGAATCCTGGTTTAGGAAGGCCACCAAAAATCTGGAGATTTCCATACCCAGGAGGAGTTGCAATTTACTGCAGAGATAGCCTGCAAAGTTCTGTCATACTTTCCAGGTCTATACCCAAACAGGTCGAACTTCTAATTTTAAAAATGAATCTCTCCAGAAATAAGTCTCTCACTGTTGCCGCCTGCTATCGACCCCCCTCCGCTCCCAGCTGTGCCCTGGACACCATTTGTGAATTGATCGCCCCCCATCTAGCTTCAGAGTTTGTACTGTTAGGTGACCTAAACTGGGATATGCTTAACACCCCGGCAGTCCTACAATCTAAGCTAGATGCTCTCAATCTCACACAAATCATCAAGGAACCCACCAGGTACAACCCTAAATCCGTAAACGTGGGCACCCTCATAGACATTATCCTGACCAACTTGCCCTCCAAATATACCTCTGCTGTTTTCAATCAGGATCTCAGCGATCACTGCCTCATTGCCTGTATCTGCTATGGGTCCGCGGTCAAACGACCACCCCTCATCACTGTCAAACGCTCCCTTAAACACTTCTGCCAGCAGGCCTTTCTAATCGACCTGGCCCGGGTATCCTGGAAGGATATTGACCTCATCCCGTCAGTCGAGGATGCCTGGTCATTCTATAAAAGTATTTTCCTCACCATCCAATACCGATAAATCCATGATAATCGCAAACCCTCTCTTTCTAAAACTATCTGCCGCCATTGTTGCAACCCCTATTACCAGCCTGTTCAACCTCTCTTTCGTATCGTCCGAGATCCCTAAAGATTGGAAAGCTGCTGCAGTCATCCCCCTCTTCAAAGGGGGTGACACCCTAGACCCAAACTGTAACAGACCTATATCCATCCTGCCCTGCCTATCTAGTCTTCGAAAGCTAAGTTAATAAACGGATCACTTACCATTTTGAATCCCACCGTACCTTCTCCGCTGTGCAATCCGGTTTCCAAGCCGGTCACGGGTGCACCTCAGCCAAGCTCAAGGTACTGAACGATATCATAACCGCCATCAATAAAAGACAGTACTGTGCAGCCGTCTTCATCGACCTGGCCAAGGATTTAGACTCTGTCAATCACCTTATTCTTATTGGCAGACTCAACAGCCTTGGTTTTTCTAATGACTGCCTCGCCTGGTTCACCAACTACTTTGCAGACAGAGTTCAGTGTGTCAAATCGGAGGGCATGTTGTCTGGACCTCTGGCAGTCTCTATGGGTGTACCACAGGGTTCAATTCTCAGGCCGACTCTTTTCTCTGTATATATCAATAATGTCGCTCTTGCTGCGGGCGATTCCCTGATACACCTCTACGCAGACGACACCATTCTGTATACTTCTGGCCCTTCCTTGGACACTGTGCTAACTAACCTCCAAACGAGCTTTGAATGCCATACAACACTCCTTCCGTGGCCTCCAACTGCTCTTAAACGCTAGTAAAACTAAATGCATGCTCTTCAACCGTTCGCTGCCCGCACCCGCCCGCCCGACTAGCATCACCACCCTGGACGGTTCCGACCTAGAATATGTGAACAACTATAAATACCTAGGTGTCTGGTTAGACTGTAAACTCTCCTTCCGGACTCATATTAAACATCTCCAATCCAAAATCAAATCTAGAATGTCTTTCTATTTCGCAACAAAGCATCCTTCACTCACGCCGCCAAACTTACCCTCGTAAAACTGACTATCCTACCGATCCTCGACTTCGGCGATGTCTTCTACAAAATAGCTTCCAATACTCTACTCAGCAAACTGGATGCAGTCTATCACAGTGCCATCCGTTTTGTTACCAAATCACCTTATACCACCCACCACTGCGACCTGTATGCTCTAGTCAGCTGGCCCTCGCTACATATTTGGCGCCAGACCCACTGGCTCCAGGTCATCTGTAAGTCTATGCTAGGTAAAGCTCCGCCTTATCTCAGTTCACTGGTCACGATAACAACACCCACCCGTAGCACACGTTCCAGCAGGTATATCTCACTGATCATTCCCAAAGCCAACACCTCATTTGGCCGCCTTTCCTTCTAGTTCTCTGCTGCCAGTGACTGGAACGAATTGCAAAAATCGCTGAAGTTGGAGACTTTTATTTCCCTTTAAACTTTAAACTTCAGCTATCTGAGCAGCTGACCGATCGCTGCAGCTGTATATAGTCCATCTGTAAATAGACCACCCAATCTACCTACTGCATCCCCATATTGTTTTTATTTACTTTTCTGCTCTTTTGCACACCAGTATCTCTACTTGCACATCATCATCTGCTCATTTATCACTCCAGTGTTAATCTGCTAAATTGTAATTATTCGCTCCTATGGTCTATTTATTGCCTACCTCCTCATGCCTTTTGCACACAATGCTTTCTTTTTTTTCTACTGTGTCATTGACTTGTTTATTGTTTATTCCATGTGTAACTCTGTGTTGTTGTCTGTGTCACACTGCTTTGCTTTATCTTGGCCAGGTCGCAGTTGTAAATGAGAACTTGTTCTCAACTAGCCTACCTGGTTAAATAAAGGTGAAATAAAAGTAAAATAGTCATACTTTTGAAATGCTAGCTAATGTTAGCTAACCAGGCCAGGGATATAGCTTGCTAAATACTGGCTGGTGGGCTAGCTAGTTAGGCACCTTGGTTGGCTAGTTTGCTGCATTAGATAACATTAGCTGGCTAACGTTGCACAGTATCTCACGTGGTGTAGTTGGACTTTCCCGACAGGCGGTGACATGCTAGCGAATGGGACTAACATTAGCAGTTAGTGCTAACTAGCTAATGTTAAATATCCCTGCCCTGGTGAACTAGCTAGCATGACACCACCCGTGGGGTGGGGAAAAGTCTGACTACACGAACAATGAGCTAACGGGACTAGCTAGCTAAACGTCACTGCCCTGGTGGACAAACATTAGCTAGCATGTCACCACGTGGAAAAGTGTGACAACACGAAAGGTGAGTTCATGTGAAGTCAGTTATACGTGTCAGCAGGGATGGAAATTAAGCTTGCCTGAGGCTAATAGTTTTCAGACTGGGCTAGTAGACAAAGTGCCAAACAAGCCTGACACAGCATTAAAATGGCTAGTTGTAAATGTGCCAAACTAGCTTGGCACAGAAGTGAAACGTTGCCTTCACTAACATCGCATGGCACAGATTTAGCACCTGAATTTTACCTAGGCTAATAGAAATTGTGGTCTGCTGGCCAGTGCCCAAAATCCTTGTATGTCAGTCCCTTTCAGACGATCCCCCTATCACTGTTGGTCCTCCTCAGTGACCTCACGGCTGAGGGTTTTATCTTTTCTCTTGAGAATTAGAATCAGGAGTACAGTTGTATAGCTCATCGCAATACTTCACCTCTTCGGGCAGAAATTACCCTAGACTGTCCGGATCATGTAGTTCAGCATTCCAGATAATTCCTCCATCGCAGCAGAAATGTCCCATCCACATAGGAGGATTTTAGATGTGCAGCCAGACCAAAGTCCAGCCTATTTTACCATTACTATAGTCAAGTCTAGGGGTTATGGTATTTTAATAGAAATGTTACCTTTTTAGTAATCAACTTAGCTAGCTAGTAAAAGTTTAAAACAAAATCTTTAACATGGGCGGACCGGAAACCCACTGATAACACTCGTGTCTGCAGCTGCCATTTTCCGGTGGGAAAGAGAAATGGCCCTGTATTTACCAGGAAAGGTCATTCATCCATCATAACAGAAGAGGAATATCCAGACTGTTGATTGGGAAACAAGAGCAAACAATGAAGCATGAGGATTGGGTGTTGAGGGACCACTTGTCACATTGTTCAAAGCGGGTTTGATAAACAACGTGTTTTCTGTCAAGATAACGATGGTAATACAGAATTGAAAAAGATCTACCACTGACCAAATGTCTCTTTGTTTTCCAGTCCAACAGGAGTATATCACTCAGACCATCCGGTGCATGGACATCCTGTGTCAGTGTGATTGAGTGCGTGCGAGTGTCCAGTTGTGGAGTCTACAGCACATCGAGCCTGCGGACGGAAAGGTCAGTAACTCATCACATATGATAAAATATTGTGTAAAACATTGAATTTGTAGATGTGTTTAAATTGTTACTTTATGTCCACTTTTCCCCATGTTTTAGACATGAGGCGTGACATGCGGAACATCAGGCTCACCACCACGAGAAGCAGTGCATGATCAACGCCACCGTCAGTAGTTCTGGGTCAGGTTCAAGGAGACATGCTATTCCACTGAACCTGCCCCGGAGATGGTTCCTTAGCCACTGAAGATCCTCCTCTGTGGGCGCTCGGGATAGAGGGTTGTATTCTTCGGCTGGGTACAGGTCCTGCCCTGACTGCAACTGGTTGGGCACGGCTGACTTCCTCCACTCGCATTCCATATCCATACGGTTGATATTGTGAACCGCCAAAAAAGGCTGAAAGGCTAGACTTATGAGGATCAAATCAAATCAAATTCTATTGGTCTCATACACAGATTTAGCAGATGTTATTGCGGGTGTAGCGAAATGCTCGTGTTCCTAGCTCCAACAGTGAAGTAATATCCAACAACACACAACAATACACACAAATCTAAAAAGTAAAAGACTGGAATTAAGAAACATAGAAATATTAAGATGAGCAATGTCGGAGTCCGCAGTATATACAGTACCAGTCAAAAGTTTGAATACACCTACTCATTCCAGGGTTTTTCTTTATTTTTTCTCATTTCTACATTATAGAATAATATTGAAGACATCATAACTATGAAATTACACATATGGAATTATGTAGTAACCAAAAAAGGATTAAACAATTTCTGTTGTTGAGATTCTTCAAAGTAGCCACCCTTTGCCTTGATGACAGGTAGTCATCTGGAATGCATTTCAATTAACAGCTGTGCCATGTTAAAAGTTAATTTCTTTAATTTCTTTCCTTCTTAATGTGTTTGAGCCAATCAGTTGTGTTGTGACAAGGTAGGGGTGGTATACAGAAGATAGCCCTATTTGGTAAAATACCAAGTCCATATTATGGCAAGACAAGCTCAAATAAGCAAAGAGAATAGACAGTCCATCAATACTTTAAGACAGGAAGGTCAGTCAATTTCAAGAACTTTGAAAGTTTTTTCAAGTGCAGTTGCAAAATCCATCAAGGGCTATGATGAAACTGGCTCTCCACAGGAAAGGAAGACCCAGAGTTAACTCTAATGCAGAGAATAAGTTCATAAGAGTTACCAGCCTCAGAAATTGCAGCCCAAATAAATGCTTCACAGAGTTCAAGTAACAGACAAATCTCAACATCAACTGTTCAGAAGAGACTGTGTAAATCATGTTTTCATGGTGGAATTGCTGCAAAGAAACCACTACTAAAGGACACCAATAAGAAGAAGAGACTTGCTTCGGCCAAGAAACACGAGCAATGGACATTAGACCGGTGGACATCTGTCCTTTGGTCTGATGAGTCCAAATTTGAGATTTTTGGTTCCAATCTCCGTGTCTTTGTGAGAGAGTAGGTGGACGGATGATCTTTGCATGTGTCGTTCCCACCGAGAAGCATGGAGGAGGAGGTGTGATGGTGCTTTTCTGGTGACACTGTCTGTGATTTATTTCTAATTAAAGGCACACTTAACCAGCATGGCTACCACAGCATTCTGCAGCGATACACCATCCCTTCTGGTTTGTGCTTAGTGTCACGTTCCTGACCTATTTATGTTAGTTGTTAATTGTGTTAGTTGGTCAGGACGTGAGGTTGGGTGGGCATTCTATGTTTTCTGTTTCTGTGTTGGTTTTGGGTTACCTGGTATGGCTCTTAATTAGAGGCAGGTGTTTGGCGTTCCTCTAATTAAGAGTCATATTTAGGTAGGCGTTGTCACAGTGTTCGTTGTGGGTGATTGTCTCCTGTTTCGTCGATGTATGTACCTTACGGGACTGTTTGGCTGTTCGTTTCGTTTTGATGTAGTCTGTTCCTGTCCGTGAGTTTTACGTTAGTTAAGTAAGTTCAAGTTCAGGTTTTCGTCTACGTCGTTTTCTTGTTTTGTAAATTTGTAAGTGTTTGTTTTCGTGTTGCCATCGTTGTAAATAAAGAGATGGCTTATTTCCCAAATGCTGCGTATTGGTCCACTGATCCTTCTCTCCTCTCCTCGTCCGAGGATGAGGAGAACGACAGTCCTTACAGAATCACCCACCAAACTAGGACCAAGCGGCAAGGGAAAACTCAACGGAGTAAGGGACAGGAAAAGAAGGAGCAATGGACATGGGACGATATATTGGACGGAAAGGGTTGCTACACATGGGAGGAGATCCTGGCTGGTAGGGATCGCCTCCCATGGGAACAGCTGGAGGCACTGAGGAGAGCAGAGGCTACCGGAGATTATGAGGGAACGCGTCTGGCACGGAAGCCAAAAAAGCCCGTGAGTAACACCCAAAAATTTCTTGGGGGGGGGCTAAGAGGTAGTGGGCCAAGGGCAGGTAGGAGACCTGCGCCCACTTCCCAGGCTTACCGTGGAGAGCGGGAGTACGGGCAGGCGCCGTGTTACGCAGTAGAGCGCACGGTGTCTCCTGTACGAGTGCATAGCCCAGTGCGGGTTATTCCACCTCCCCGCACTGGCAGGGCTAGATTGGGTATTGAGCCAGGTGTCATGAGGCCGGCTCAACGCGTCTGGTCTCCAGTGCGTCTCCTCGGGCCGGCATACATGGCACCTGCCTTACGCATGGTTTCCCCGGTTCGCCTACATAGGCCGGTGCGGGTTATTCCACCTCCCCGCACTGGTCGGGCAACCGGGAGTATTCAACCAGGTAAGGTTGGGCAGGCTCAATGCTCAAGAGTGCCAGTACGCCTCCACGGTCCGGTATTTCCGGCGCCACCTCCCCGCCCCAGCCTAGTACCTACAGTTCCGGCACCACGCACTAAGCCTCCTGTGCGTCTCCAGAGCCCTGTACACACTGTTTCTTCTCCCCCTACTAATCCTGATGTGCTTGTCCTCAGCCCGGTGTCACCAGTGCCGGTACCACGCACCAGGTATAGAGTGGGCTTTGAGAGTACAGTGTGCCCTGTCCCTGCTCCCCGCACTAGTATGAAGGTGCGTGTCCTTAGCCCGGTGCCTCCAGTTCCGGCACCACGCACCAGGTCTACAGTGCGCCTTATCCGGCCAGAGCCATCCGTCTCACCAGCGCCATCTGAGCCATCCGTCTCCCCAGCGCCATCTGAGCCATCCGTCTCCCCAGCGCCATCTGAGCCATCCGTCTCCCCAGCGCCGTCTGAGCCATCCGTCTGCAATGAGCCTGCAAAGCCGCCCGTCTGCCATGAGCCTGCAAAGCCGCCCGTCTGCCAGGAGCCTACAGAGCCGTCCGCCAGACAGGAGCCGCTAGAGCCGTCCGCCAGACAGGAGCCGCTAGAGCCGCCCGTCAGACAGGATCTGCCAGAGCCGCCAACCAGACAGGATCTGCCAGAGCCGCCAACCAGACAGGATCTGCCAGAGCCGCCAACCAGACAGGATCTGCCAGAGCCGCCAACCAGACAGGATCTGCCAGAGCCGCCAGCGAGCCATGAGCAGCCAGAGCCGTCAGAGAGCCATGAGCAGCCAGAGCCGTCAGAGAGCCATGAGCAGCCAGAGCCGTCAGAGCGCCATGAGCAGCCAGAGCCGTCAGAGCGCCATGAGCAGCCAGAGCCGTCAGAGCGCCATGAGCGTCGAGAGCCGTCAGAGCGCCATGAGCGTCGAGAGCCGTCAGCCTGCCATGAGCGTCGAGAGCCGTCAGCCTGCCATGAGCGTCGAGAGCCGTCAGCCTGCCATGAGCGTCGAGAGCCGTCAGCCTGCCATGAGCGTCGAGAGCCGTCAGCCTGCCATGAGCGTCGAGAGCCGTCAGCCTGCCATGAGCGTCGAGAGCCGTCAGCCAGCCATGAGCGTCGAGATTCGTCAGTCAGCCATGAGCTGCCCTTCAGCCTGAAAAGGCTAGATACCCAGAACTGCCCATCAGTCCAGAGCTGTCTCTCTGTCCGGAGCTGCCTTTCAGTCCGGAGTTGCCCCTCTATCATGATCTCCCTCTCTATCTTGATCTACCTCTTTATTCTTATCTATCCCTCTGTCTGGTGCTATCCCTCTGTCTTGATCAATCTCTCTGTCCCGGTGCTGTCCCTGTCATTTATGTTACTAAGAGGATTTTGTGGGGGTAAATTGAGGGTGGACATTTGTAGGGGGAGAGGGAGGCTAGGATTGATTATGGTGGGGTGGGAACCGCGCCCGGAGCCTGAGCCACCACCGTGGTTAGATGCCCACCCAGACCCTCCCCTAGACTTTGTGCTGGTGCGTCCGGAGTTCGCACCTTGTGGGGGGGGTACTGTCACGTTCCTGACCTATTTATGTTAGTTGTTAATTGTGTTAGTTGGTCAGGACGTGAGGTTGGGTGGGCATTCTATGTTTTCTGTTTCTGTGTTGGTTTTGGGTTACCTGGTATGGCTCTTAATTAGAGGCAGGTGTTTGGCGTTCCTCTAATTAAGAGTCATATTTAGGTAGGCGTTGTCACAGTGTTCGTTGTGGGTGATTGTCTCCTGTTTCGTCGATGTATGTACCTTACGGGACTGTTTGGCTGTTCGTTTCGTTTTGATGTAGTCTGTTCCTGTCCGTGAGTTTTACGTTAGTTAAGTAAGTTCAAGTTCAGGTTTTCGTCTACGTCGTTTTCTTGTTTTGTAAATTTGTAAGTGTTTGTTTTCGTGTTGCCATCGTTGTAAATAAAGAGATGGCTTATTTCCCAAATGCTGCGTATTGGTCCACTGATCCTTCTCTCCTCTCCTCGTCCGAGGATGAGGAGAACGACAGTCCTTACACTTAGTGGGACTAAGATTTGTTTTTCAACAGGACAATGACCCAACACACTTTCAGGTTGTGTAAGGGCTATTTGACCAAGAAGGAGAGTGATTGAGTACTGCATCAGGTGAACTGGCCTCCACAATCACCGGGCCTCAACCCAATTGAGATGAGTTGGACCACAGAGTGAAGGAAACGCAGCCAACATGTGCTCAGCTTATGTGGAAACTCCTTCAAGACTGTTGGAAAAGCGTTCCTGGTGAAGCTGGTTGAGAGAATGCCAAGAGTGTGCAAAACTGTCATCAAGGCAAAGGGTGGCTACTTTGAAGAATATAAAATATATTTTGATATGTTGAACAATTCTTTGGTTACTACATGATTCATATGTGTTATTTCATAGTTTTGATGTCTTCACTATTATTCTTCAATGTAGAAAATAGAAAAAATAAAGAAAAACCCTTGAATGAGTAGGTGTGTCCAAACTTTTGACTGGTACTGTACATACTGTATATGTGTGTGTGTGATGGGATATATAGACAATATGGGACATATGGATAGAATATGTAGTATATCTGAAGAATAGTATATGTACAGCAACAGTTAAAAAGGATAGGCCTTGACTAGAATACACTATATACAGTTCAGGGCAGGGTACTGAGCGGAGGTCTTGATGATCTTCTTGGACTTCCTGTGACACTGGGTGCTGCAGGCAGTGTGACCCCGGTAATGCATTTGGCAGACTGCACCACACTCTGGAGAGCATTGCGGTTGCAGACGGTGAAGTTGCTGTACTAGGCGGTGATACAGCCCAACAGGATGCTCTCAATGGTGTATCTGTAAAAGTTTGTCAGGGTCTTAGGGGCCCAAGCCAAATTTCTTAAGCCACCTGAGGTTGAAGAGGCCCTGTTGCGCCTTCTTCACCACACTGTCTGTGTGGGTGGACCATTTCATATTGTCAGTGATGTGTACACAGAGGAACTTGACGTTTTTCACCTTCTCATCTGCAACCCCGTCAATGTGGATGCGGGCGTGCTACCTCTGCTGTCTCCTGAAGTCCGCGATCAGCTCCTTTATTTTGTTGACGTTGAGGGAGAGGTTATTTTCCTGTCATCACTCTGCCAGGGCCCTTACCTCCTCCCTGTAGGCTGTCTTGTTGCTGTTGGTAATCAGGCTTACCACCAACTAAATGAGTGAGTACAGGAGGGGGCTGACCACACAACCTTGTGGGGCCCCTGTGTTGAGGATCAGCGTAGCGGAGCTGTTGTTGCCTTCCTTCACCACCTGGGGGCAGCCCATCAGGATGTCCAGGACCCAATTGCACAGGGCGGGGTTCAGACCCAGGACGCCTAGCTTAATGATGGGCATGGAGGGTACTGTGATGTTGAATGCTGAGCTGTAGTCAATGAACAGCTTTCTTACATAGGTATTCCTCTTGTCCAGATGGGATAGGGCAGTGTGCAGTGCGATGGTAATTGCATCATCCATGGATCTATTGGGGCCGTATGCAAATTGCAGTGGGTGTAGTGTGTCGGGTAAGATGGAGGTGATATGATCCTTAACTAGCTTCTCATAACACTTCATGATGACAGAAGTGAGTGCTATGGGGCAATAGTCATTTCGTTCAGTTACCTTTGCTTTCTTAGGTACAGGAAGCAAGTGGAAACAACAGACTGGGATAGGGAGAGATATGTTTATTTTATTTCACCTTTATTTAACCAGGTAGGCTAGTTGAGAACAAGTTCTCATTTACAACTGCGACCTGGCCAAGATAAAGCAAAGCAGTTCGACACATACAACAACACAGAGCTACACATGGAATAAACAAACTTACAGTCAATAATACAGTAGAAAAAAAACGAGTATATATACAGTGTGTGCAAATGAGGTAAGATAAGGGAGGTAAGGCAATACAATAAACCATAATGGTGAGGAAATTACAATATAGTAATTAAACACTGGAGTGATAGATGTGCAGAAGATGAATGTGCAAGTAGAGATACTGGGGTGCAAAGGAGCAAAATAAATAAATATATACAGTATGGGGATGAGGTAGTTGGATGGGCTATTTACAGATGGGCTATGTACAGGTGCAATGATCTGTGAGCTGCTCTGACAGCTGGTGCTTGAAGTTAGTGAGGGAGATAAGAGTCTCCAGCTTCAGCGATTTTTGCAGTTTGTTCCAGTCAATGGCAGCAGAGAACTGGAATAAAAGGCAGCCAAAGGAGGAATTGGCTTTGGGGCTGACCAGTGAAATATGCGTGCTACAGGTGGCTGCTGCTATGGTGATCATTGAACTGAGATAAGGTGGGGTTTTACCTAGCAAAGGCTTGTAGATGACCTGGAGCCAGTGGGTTTGGCGACGGGTATGAAGCGAGGGCCAGCCAACGAGAGCATACAGGTCGCAGTGGTGGGTAGTATATGGGGCTTTGGTGACAAAACGAATGGCACTGTGATAGACTGCATCCAATTTGTTGAGTAGAGTGTTGGAGGCTATTCTGTAAATGACATCGCCGAAGTCAAGGATCGGTAGGATAGTCAGTTTTATGAGGGTATGTTTGGCAGCATGAGTGAAGGATGCTTTGTTGCGAAATAGGAAGCCGATTCTAAATTTCATTTTGGATTGGAGATGCTTAATGTGAGTCTGGAAGGAGAGTTTACAGTCTAACCAGACACCTAGGTATTTGTAGTTGTCCACATATTCTAGGTCGGAACCGTCCAGAATAGTGATGCTGGACGGGCGGGCAGGTGTGGGCAGCCATCGGTTGAAGAGCATGCATTTAGTTTTACTTGCATTTAACCTCTCTGGGGCAGGTGGAACGCAATCGTCCCACCGGCCAATAGCCAGGGAAAATACAGCGCGCCATATTCAAATAAAATGATATAAAAATCAAACTTTCATTAAATCACACATGTAAGATAACAAATTAAAGCTACACTCGTTGTGAATCCAGCAAACATGTCAGATTTCAAAAAGGCTTTTCGGCGAAAGCATAAGATGCTATTATCTGATGATAGCACAACAGTAAACAAAGAGAGAAGCATATTTCAACACTGCAAGCACGACACAAAACGCAGAAATAAAATATAAATCATGCCTTACCTTTGACGAAATTCTTTTGTTGGCACTCCAATATGTCCCATAAACATCACAAATGGTCCTTTTGTTTGATTAATTACGTCGATATATATCCAAAATGTCAATTTATTTGGACCGTTTCATCCAGAAAAACACAGCTTCCAACTTTCGCCACGCCACTACAAAATATATCAAAAGTTACATGTAAACTTTACCAAAACATTTCAAATTACTTTTGTAATACAACATTAGGTATTTTTAAACGTTAATAATCGATCAATTTGAAGACGGGATGATCTGTGTTCAATACAAAAAGATAACAAACTGACGCAACTTTTTTCGTAACGTGCCTCTCTCGAAAAATTTACTTCATGTGACCCTCATTTACGATAGCCCTACTTCTTCATAACACAAAGGAATAACCTCAACCGATTTCCAAGGACTGGTGACATCCAGTGGAAGCGGTAGGAACTGCAAGCAAGTCCATTAGAAATCTGGTGTCTCTAAGAAACCTCATTGAAAAGACAGTGACATCAAAAAAAAAAAAAATCTGAATGGTTTGTCCTCAGGGTTTTGCCTGCTACATAAGTTCTGTTATGCTCACAGACATGATTCAAACAGTTTTAGAAACGTCAGAGTGTTTTCTATCCAAATCTAATAATATGCATATCTTATATTCTGGGGATGAGTAGCAGGCAGTTGAATTTTGGCATGCTATTTTTCCGAAAGTGACAATGCTGCGCCTGCCCACAAGAAGAGCAGTTGGAGGCCACGGAAGGAGAGTTGCATGGCATTGAAGCTCGTCTGGAGGTTAGTTAGCACAGCGTCCAAAGTAGAGCCAGAAGTATACAGAATGGTGTCGTCTGCGTGGAGGTGGATCAGAGAATCACCAGCAGCAAGAGCGACATCATCGATGTATACAGAGAAGAGAGTCAGCCCGAGAATTGAACCCTGTGGCACCCCCATAGAGACTGCCAGGTCTGGACAACAGGTCCTCCGATTTGACACACTGAATCCTATCAGAGAAGTAGTTGGTGAAACAGGCGAGGCAGTTATTTGAGAAACCAAGGCTGTTGAGTCTGCCGATAAGAATGTGGTGATTGACAGAGTCTAAAGCCTTGGCCAGGTCGATGAATACGGCTGCACAGTATTGTCTCTTATCGATGGCAGTTATGATATCGTTTAGGACCTTGAGCGTGGCTGAGGTGCACCAGCTCTGAAACCAGATTGCATAGCAGAGAAGTTACGGCTGGATTCGAAATGGTCGGTGATCTGTTTGTTAACTTGGTTTTCGAAGACGTTAGAAAGGCAGGGTAGGATAGATATAGGTCTGTAGCAGTTTGGGTCTAGAGTGTCTCCCCCTTTGGAGAGGGGGATGACCGCGGCAGCTTTCCAATCTTTGGGGATCTCAGACGATACGAAAGAGAGGTTGAACAGGCTAGTAATAGGGGTTGCAACAATTTCGGCAGATAATTTTAGAAAGAGAGGGTCCAGATCGTCTAGCCCGGCTGATTTGTAGGGGTCCGCATTTTGCAGCTCTTTCAGAACACCAGCTATCTGAATTTGGGTAAAGGAGAAATGGGGGAGGCTTGGGCAAGTTGCAGTGGGAGGTGCAGGGCTGTTGACCGGGGTAGGGGTAGTCAGGTGGAAAGCATGGCCAGCTGTAGAAAAATGCTTATTGAAATTCTCAATTATCATAACATTCTACCCATGAGGCCACGAGGTAATTTGACTGCAGGAAAGGGCTACTGATTATATAATTGATTAAGTGTCTCTTTCCTTGTAGAATGTTGACAGCTGTATAGAACACATTGTATTGCTAAGATGCTCAAACTTAACTTAATAGATACACTCACCGACACAGGATAAACTTTAACCCTCATATTGGCCCTGACCAAACCGGTAAGTTGCCACTCACTATAGCTGCACTTCGCCACATGCTCATCCTTGAAAAATGCAAAAAGGTCTGAAATAGACACCATAGATACCAAAGTTATGTAGGCTAAGTAATACAAAATCATTGTTTTACCTACTGCTCTCCTAACTAGCTAGCTAAAGTGAAAAAGAGAAAGGAGACGGAATTCATTCAATTAATTTCAATACAGCACAAGGTCTCTGATCGTGCTGATGAACAGTAGCTGACAATGACGGCTAGAGATGATTTGCAGGAGATTCCTACAGGATTTTTTTTGTCTTGCTGAGGTCTTCCCTGTTGCTAATTAGCATTTCAAATTTTGGGGAGTAAATTGAGTTTTACATATTGATAAAACTAACCCTGTCTGAGAGAGAATTCCACGGTTATCAAAACGTCACGCTGAGGTAAGTCTACACCAAACACATACTTAAGTGTTTGTAAAATCCCCTATGTAAAAAATGTATGGTGGAAAGATGATTGGAACCATTTCCGTGTTTGACAGCTTGGTTTTATGGGTATTATGACCTGTCCACTGTGGCGGACTATAAACTGTATGGTTTCCTGAGTCGTAGTGGGAGGACAACTGTCACGACTTCCACCTTCGGGCGGTGCTCCGCGGTCGGCTTTGCCGGCCTACTAGCCATCACCGATCCATTTTTATTTTTCCGTTTGTTTTGTCTTTGGTTCATTCACCCCTGGTTTTCATTTGCTTTCATTTCTGTGTGTATATTTACCCCTGTTTCCCGCTTAGGTTTGTGCGGGATTATTTTCATGTTGCTCGTTGAGGTTTTCCTCAGTTTATTCACGTGTGTACAGTGTTGTAGGAAAAGTAAGGAGCGCTGTTTTTCTTCTGCCGTGAGTGACTGTGTGTTCCTATGTCTTGGGCGTTTATTGGTATTGTACCTGACCCATTTTTGGACTTGCCTATTAAAGACGCTACTCTGACATCTCTGCTCTCCTGCGTTTGACTACCTTAACTACCTCAAGTACAAAGTCGCAACAACATTAAAGCGTTTCCACCGCAATTTCTCGCGAAATTAATTTTACAGAAACAAAAAGATCCCACCATGACGAACAAACAAAGTGTCTCTGCATTTATAAGATTGTACTGACATATCCTGTTTCCATCAGCTGGGTTTTAACTTTTTTCATGCATCAGGTTAGGTAACTCATCCGTATGAAATGGTTGGATGGAAACCTGGTTAAATAGAAGAATAAAACGAATGTATCAAAGTACACGGTGAGTTATCCTTTATTCTCGTTACAAAGTACTATTGGGTTACATTTGCACCATACCCCTTACGAAAAAAGATGGCATTCAGAGTGCAGTATAACTGCTGTTAGAGTGCAGTATAACTGCTGTTAGAGTGCAGTATAACTGCTGTTAGAGTGCAGTATAACTGCAGTGTGCTGCTAATACTGCGTCCAAAATAACACCGTTTCTTTTACTGCGGTAATTTTGCAGTAAAACAGCAATTGAACTGCAGATATTCTGCAATTACTGCGTTCAAAATACCACAGTTGACTGCAGTTACTGCACTTTGACTGCAGTTTCAAAACGGCAATATTTTTTTGTAAGAGAGAACGCACTGCCTCTGCAACGCAATGCTGCAAGGCAAATGCAGGGTTCTATTGGAAATTCATGTAGGCTACATCTTGTGTACCAAAACGCAATAACACTGTCGATCTAATCGAAATATCACCCGACGCTGCCGCCAACTGGGAGGACCAACAAACAAGGAAGAAGGACGTCGTTACGTATCAATGTAGACATTTGAATCATTATTTCATCCACCCAATGGAATGGTCATCCGCCCAATGGCATGGTCGAGACAACGGGTAGCGACCTAAAAGGACACTAACATGTAAGTATTTTACATTTTGTATCCGACACATCAGTCATTCCAGTTCTGTTTAGGGATACTCTCAGGACTTCTGTATCCCGATGGCCAGCATCAGCATGTTCGTGGTCTATGGCTGTCATTACTGTAAAGCCAAAGACCGTGGATGCCGTTACCCAGTGGCGCACATGTTTTACGCCAAGTCATTAATACAGTATTTACACTCTGCATAGCCTAAACTGATTAAAGCACTGCTGTTCTTCAGTCACATCGGGCTTAATGATGGTTGATAGATAAACAAAATCGTCGTACAGCATCAACAACATCTGGTTGTATCTAGCCTATTTAATCCTTTACATTACGTAGGAAGCATTACAAAGGCATTCTGTATAGGCTGTAAATTAGTTAGTTCATACAATACAGTCATCATACTGACTGATGGGCTGATAACCGACTGATTATTATTATTATTGACCATTATTTTACAATTAGGTGGATTTAACTGGCTACCTGTCCATTGGTATATGCCTTAGCACATATTCTATTTACAGGAGTATGAGAGGATTCACTCGAATACTTTTTTGGTTATTAGCGCATGAATTTGCTGCCGGATTTGCCCATCATGACAAGAGGAAGTGTTGAGGCGTGACACCGAGGAAAACAATGGAAGAAAACGAAATGGATATTATATAGGGCGAAACTAAACTTGGTGGCATAATTTCGCCTGGTATTATTATTCCGTTATAACAGTGCCACAGCAGCGATTTGTTTTTGGTCTCGCTGTTGTAGCCTGAATAGCCTACATATCTGATCAATGAGCGGTCGACATGCAGGGTGTTTAAATATAAGACACCTACGTCTTTTCTGCATAGGCCTACTGGGTTTCCGATCATGCTCCCATCCTTTGTCTATGCAGTCGCGCAACAAAGCCATGCAGCGCGCAACACAGTTTCATGCATGTTATTGTATTCACTCAGGTTATTATTAAAAATGGTCAAACAGTAACACCTGCGTCTCTATGGTCAAACAGTGGCACCTGCGTCTCTATGGTCAAACAGTGGCACCTACGTCTCTATGGTCAAACAGTGACACCTGCGTCTCTATGGTCAAACAGTGGCACCTGCGTCTCTATGGTCAAACAGTGGCACCTGCGTCTCTATGGTCAAACAGTGGCACCTGCTTCTCTATGGTCAAACAGTGACACCTGCGTCTCTATGGTCAAAAAGTGACACTTGCGTCTCTCGTGTTGCTTCCTCGTACTTAGGCTAAATCAACATGGCAAAATGTCTTCCATGCATTCTCCAAACGCTACTGTGTGCGAGTGGCGTGCCTGCATTGTGCACCTGCTCTTTTACAAAAGCACGTGGAATAGGTTTTGGCCCAATGAATGCATACCAACCTACTAAAAGATAAACCTCATGCTTACTCATGGTACACATTATGTGCATCCTATGGTCTGTAACCTTTGGTAACCAGCATTTGCATATAAACCTATAGCATACTGAATAAAACAGAAATGTCGACAACAAAAAAGAAGAAAAAAGAAATGTCCCCTATATCTTGTATGCCTGGGGATATATTGTCATTACACTATAACAGTCTCTGTGAGAATTTGATTTCAATACTGAACCACTGCCAGACCAGGCTTGATACATGGCAGTTTTACACACTTAAAACCCTTCTCTGTTTCCCCATGCCTGTAACATTTTGATATTTTAAGAGTGATTCTCAGTAATACTTGATCCCTTGTCCCTTATACATAATTGACAGGGGTCTCCCATGTGAGCGTGTCCATTGTTAAGTGCCCATTGACTCTGATGTGCATCCCCCATCCCACAGGAGGCCACTACTCACTTTAAAAAACACATGAAAAATTTGTCCTGTTGACCGAGTGACAGCAGTGGTTGCAGAGGGCAACGTGTTGAAGGTCTTAAACCAATCACGGTCCCCAGACCCCCCATACCCTCCCCGACCAATCCTACTGTATGCCACTATGTGGATGGAGAGAGTATCCTCTGTGTGTTATGGTGTGGTTCCAATAAACTATATAGATGTTAATCATAATATGTTTTGATCCAAGGACCATACATTTTAGGGTCATATAGAATAAGGTAGTGTAAAACTAAGTGTGTGTGTGTGTGTGTGTGTGTGTGCGTATGTTATGATTGAATGTGTGTGTGTGTGTGCTGGTGAGAAGTTCAAAGGAAAGAATAAGACCTATATACTTCATATTCTTGTTATACTGTGTATGCACGACCATGCCTGCCATAAGCCCATGCAATAGCAATGAGAACCATATACGGTCTGGACTCTGGTTAGGCATCCCCAGCCTGGTTCTGGTTAGCGAGGTTCAGCTTCCTCCCTCTCCCTGCCACCTGCTCCCCATTTGAGCCTGGCAAACGGATATTGCCTGAGTGAGCTCCATTTGGCACAATAAGGAGAGGTAGCCACCAAAACAAACCACTTATCAGTTGTGTGTGTGTGTGTGTGTGTGTGTGTGTGTGTGTGTGTGTGTGTGTGTGTGTGTGTGTGCGCGTGTGCGTGTGCGTGTGTGTGTGTGTGTGTGTGTGAGAGGTAGGTCAAGTTAGTATGTTTTTTTTATTTTTTATTTTATTTCACCTTTATTTAACCAGGTAGGCAAGATGAGAACAAGTTCTCGTTTTCAATTGCGACCTGGCCAAGATAAAGCAAAGCAGTTCGACACATACAACAACTCAGAGTTACACATGGAGTAAAACAAACATACAGTCAATAATACAGTAGAAAAACAAGTCTATATACAATGTGAGCAAGTGAGGTGAGATAAGGGAGGTAAAGGCAAAAAAAGGCCATGGTGGCGAAGTAAATACAATATAGCAAGTAAAACACTGGAATGGTTGATTTGCAGTGGAAGAATGTGCAAAGTAGAGATAGAAATAATGGGGTGCAAAGGAGCAAAATAAATAAATACAGTAGGGAAAGAGGTAGTTGTTTGGGCTAAATTATAGATGGGCTATGTACAGGTGCAGTAATCTATGAGCTGCTCTGACAGCTGGTGCTTAATTAAAGCTAGTGAGGGAGATAAGTGTTTCCAGTTTCAGAGATTTTTGTAGTTCGTTCCAGTTATTGGCAGCAGAGAACTGGAAGGAGAGGCGGCCAAAGGAAGAATTGGTTTTGGGGGTGACCAGAGAGATATACCTGCTGGAGCGTGTGCTACAGGTGGGTGCTGCTATGGTGACCAGCGAGCTGAGATAAGGTGGGACTTTACCTAGCAGGGTCTTGTAGATGACCTGGAGCCAGTGGGTTTGGCGACGAGTATGAAGCGAGGGCCAGCCAACGAGAGTGTACAGGTCGCAGTGGTGGGTAGTATATGGGGCTTTGGTGACAAAACGGATGGCACTGTGATAGACTGCATCCAATTTATTGAGTAGGGTATTGGAGGCTATTTTGTAAATGACATCACCGAAGTCGAGGATTGGTAGGATGGTCAGTTTTACAAGGGTATGTTTGGCAGCATGAGTGAAGGATGCTTTGTTGCGGAATAGGAAGCCAATTCTAGATTTAACTTTGGATTGGAGATGTTTGATGTGAGTCTGGAAGGAGAGTTTACAGTCTAACCAGACACCTAGGTATTTGTAGTTGTCCACATATTCTGTCAGAGCCGTCCAGAGTAGTGATGTTGGACAGGCGGGCAGGTGCAGGCAGCGATCGGTTGAAGAGCATGCATTTAGTTTTACTTGTATTTACAAGTTACTTCACAGCAGAAGAACTTAAGCTACACTAAAGCTACCCCAAAGAAAAATATAGTTTACTGAACTGAAGTTACGTCACAAAAGAAGTTCACTACATCTAAACTACTTCGTGATATATTATCATATCTAAATCTTAAATGTCATAGACTACAAAGTGCAAGAACAGATCACTCTGGAGTCAGGTGTTAACAGAATGTGTAATTTATTGAATGCAAGTGAGAATTAGACGTGTCTGATGTTGAAAGAGAAAGGAAATGATTGCCTACCATACCTATGTTTTCTTCTTGCAAAAAAAGTAGTGTGTAGTTCCAGTAGTTAGCTAAATCCGCTCCATGGTAAAAAATAAAAAGGTAACTGAAAACACTACCGAGATTTAAAATTAGTTAAACTACCACCAAGCTATTGCAAAATGTAGTTAAATTACTAATTGAACTACAGTTGAAGTCGGAGGTTTACTTACACTTAGGTTGGAGTCATTTAAACTCATTTTTCAACCACTCCACAAATTTCTTGTTAACGAACTATAGTTTTGGCAAGTCGGTTAGGACATCTACTTTGTGCATGACACCAGTAATTTTTCCAATAATTGTTTACAGACAGATTATTTCACTTATAATTCACTGTATCACAATTCCAGTGGGACAGAAGTTTACATACACTAAGTTGACTGTGCCTTTAAACAGCTTGGAAAATTCCAGAAAACGATGTCATGGCTTTAGAAGCTTCTGATAGGCTAATTTACATCATTTGAGTCATTTGGAGGTGTACCTGTGGATGTATTTCAAGGCCTACCTTCAAACTCAGTGCCTCTTTGCTTGACATCATAGGACATTCAAAAGAAATCAGTCAAGACCTCAGAATTAAATTGTAGACCTCCACAAGTCTGGTTCATCCTTGGGAGCAATTTCCAAACGCCTGAAGTTACCACGCTCATCTGTACAAATAATAGTACGCAAGTACAAACACAATGGGACCACGCGTTCTGTCTCCTAGAGATGAACGTACTTTGGTGCCAAAAGTGCAAATCAGTCTCAGAACAACAGCAAAGGACCTTGTGAAGATGCTGGAGGAAACAGGTACAAAAGTATCTATATCCACAATAAAACGAGTCCTATATCGACATAACCTGAAAAGCCTCTCAGCAAGGAAGAAGCCACTGCTTTCACACTACGGTTTGCAACTGCACATGGGGACAAAGATTGTACTTTTTGGAGAAATGTCCTCTGGTCTGATGAAACAAAAATAGAACTGTTTGGCCATAATGACCATCGTTATGTTTGGAGGAAAAAGGGGGATGCTTGCAAGCTGAAGAACACCATCCCAACCGTGAAGCACGGGGGTAGCAGCATCATGTTGTGGGGGTGATTTGCTGCAGGAGGGACTGGTGCACTTCACAAAATAGATGGCATCATGAGGTGGGAAAATTATGTGGATATATTGAAGCAACATCTCATGACATCAGTCAGGAAGTTAAAGCTTGGTCGCAAATGGGTCTTCCTAATGGACAATGACCCCAAGCATACTCGCAAAGTTGTGGCAAAATGGCTTAAGGACAACAAAGTCAAGGTATTGGATTGGCCATCACAAAGCCCTGACCTCAATCCTATAGAAAATGTGTGGGCAGAACCTAAAAAGCATGTGCGCACAAGGAGGCCTACAAACCTGACTCAGTTACAGCAGCTCTGTCAGGAGGAATGGGCCAAAATTCACCCAACTTATTGTGGGAAGCTTGTGGAAGGCTATCCAAAACCTTTGACCCAAGTTAAACAATTTAAGGGCATTGCTACCAAATACTAATTGAGTGTATGTAAACTTCTGACCCACTGGGAATGTGAAGAAAATAAATTTAAGCTGAAATAAATAATTCTCTCTAATATTATTCTGACATTTCACATTCTTAAAATAAAGTGGTGATCCTAACTGTCCTAAAACAAGACATTTTTACTAGGATTAAATGTCAGGAATTGTGAAAAACGGAGTTGAAATGTATTTGGCTAAGGTGTATGTAAACTTCCCATTTCAACTGTACATGTAGTTCACTACTCCCTAACACTGGATAGTGGCTAGTTTGGTTGTCAGACAAGAATTTGTTCAATACATGTTATTTTTAAACGTACTGTATCCCCTTTTAAAGATTTACTGTTATCTGCAATGCTTTTTCAAATACTCTAGTGAAGATACAAGCTATTGCAATGCCTAGTGTACTGTAGATAGATACCACTCTTCCCTGTCTTCATTTGCATGAAGAAAATAATTGAAATAACTTTAAATAGCTTGACATTGAAAGACAACTGTCAAACTGACTCACATGTTAGATTAATTTTACTGTACTGAGCTGATGTGAGACTTGTTAGCACTATAATAAATAAAATCAAATGTTATTTGTCACGTGCATTGTAAACCACAGGTGTAGACTAAAACTGAAATGCTTACCTACTGGTCCGTTTCCAACAATGCAGAGTTAAATACAGCCTAATACCAAAGCATGTCTGTTCTATGTAATATATTCCCAAATAAATGTGTTCTCAAATATTTAATTGTATGTGTTATGCTGTGTGTAATGAACTGACATGCATGATTGTTGCTTACACTGATGTTCAGATGAAGGGAATTAAACAGTGTACAATGCGCACCACCGTGGCACTCAACTCAGGGCGATGTTAACAAATTAGCAAAAACATTCTTCTCAATAACACTTGTGTCTGTAGGCACCGCACACTACAACAAAAGCTAGCTAAACCGTGGGAAAGCTAGGCTACTGCATGCACTCTCAGGAGTGACGTGTCAAGGCCTTCAAGAAGGCGGAAGTTAAAAAAAAGTCCGTAGAAGGCCCTCACTGTTTCCCACTGCCCTCCACTCTCCATGTCGTTGAACTGGTTGACCTATATCCTGCTCTGAGTGTTCCGTAGCTTCACTGTGGGGTCTGGTTCATTTGTAGCGCTGTGTTTATTTTTTCAGTCTTTCTTTTCATCTCCGTAGTTGAGGCAAGCCCAACCTCGGCAGGCAGTGAGCATCAGGGTCAGCAGACACAGGTAATTAATTAGCATCATCGACATGGTGGCCTCTCCTCACCCCTCAGAAAGCTCATATAAGGGTAAGTCTGGTATGGAGATGTCTGATTGGCTTACTGGAGGTCATTTCTTCCAGTCGGTTTCACCTGCGATCCGACACATCAACAGCAGATAGCGAGCCTGCCTGGAAAAGTAGGGCAGGAGGTTCATTTGTGTGTGTCGGAATTCGTCTTATTTTGGAAGGAATCGGACCTTTACACAGTGATCTGTACAGTATATTGACATAATTTTCCTCCACTCAACAAACTCATACCTATCCCCATCAAAATCACCCCACCCCTATAGGCCTGATGCATTGGTGTGTCCTCATTTATGACTCTCAGCCGCCAAAGACAAATAGTGCTGGGGTGCAACCAGGGGATGTGAGGGTTTATAAGAGCCCTCCCCTCTCCTAATAGTGTTTCGCAGTATACCGAAACTTCACTACTTTTTTGATACTAGAACATGAAAAACATTTTGGTACTAGAATTTGTGTTACTTTCGGTCAAATGTGTCTCATGTCATATACCGATTGAGAGGATCGAGTGTCTAGTAATTTGTCTGAATCTTTTCAAGGTGGCAGTAGCTAGCCAGGCTACTTTGGCTTGGTCATGCAGCTGACACAGCGCAAGCCACTTTTGAGAAGCAAGTGAGAGGAGAGAAAATGAAAAACATCATACCTCCATGCCTGCAGCTTGTTGACAAAACTGGCTCCATAAGCGAACTATGTGAATACTTTGATTACAGAGCAGATGATGAGGGCCAGTCCACCGAAACAACTATGCAAAAGGTGTTACAAAGCAGTGCAGTGCACTGTATCATTGTTGTTATTTTACTAAATAAAAATTATTTTTGATTGACAATGACATGATCATACTGTATATTCAGTATGACATTCATGTGAGCATTATAGTATGAGAGCAGCAGGTAGCCTAGTGGTTAAGAGCGTTGGGCCAGTAATAGGTCGCAGGTTCAAATCCCCGAGCTGTCTAGGTGAAAAATATGTTGATGTGGCCTTAAGCAAGGCACTTAACCCTAATTGCTCCTGTAAGTCACTCTGGATAAGAGCCTGCTAAAAATGACAAATGTTTTTAAAAATGACACAACCCTAAAGTCATGTGAAATTCACTATATTTAGTCTCCTTGGTATTTGTCTAGGCTTGCTATCAGTAACCACTAGCCAGCCAACAGCCCTGGGGGGAGCATTGCACCCTGGGAAGTGAAATCGTAGTATGCTGTGTAAAATCCATTGTATTTATATGGTGTGTAGACTATTGCAATATAGAAGCTTCAAAGTGTTTTTATGTTGTTTTGGAACTAAACTATTAATTTAATACATTCAATTATTTAGCTGCAAAGAATTAATGAATCACAGGAGGTTGGTGGAACCTTAATTGGGGAGGACAGGCTTGTGGTAATGGCTGGAGTGGAATATATGAATGGTATCAAATAAATCAAACACATGGTTTGATGCCATTCCATTCACTCCATTATTATCAAATCAAATGTATTTATATAGCCCTTACATCAGCTGATATCTCAAAGTGCTGTACAGAAACCCAGCCTAAAACCCCAAACAGCAAGCAATGCAGGTGTAGAAGCACGGTGGCTAGGAAAAACTCCATAGAAAAGCCAAAACCTAGGAAGAAACCTAGAGAGGAACCAGGCTATGAGGGGTGGCCAGTCCTCTTCTGGCTGTGCCGGGTGGAGATTATAACAGAACATGGCCAAGATGTTCAAATGTTCATAAATGACTAGCATGGTCAAATAATAATAATCACAGTAGTTGTCGAGGGTGCAGCAAGTCAGCACCTCAGGAGTTAATGTCAGTTGGCTTTTCATAGCCGATCATTAAGAGTATTACTACCGCTCCTGCAGTCTCTAGAGAGTTGATAACAGCAGGTCTGGGACAGGTAGCATGTCCGGTGAACAGGTCAGGGTTCCATAGCCGCAGGCAGAACAGTTGAAACTGGAGCAGCAGCACGGCCAGGTGGACTGGGGACAGCAAGGAGTCATCATGCCAGGTAGTCCTGAGGCATGGTCCTAGGGCTCAGGCCCTCCGAGAGAGAGAAAGAAAGAGAGAAAGAGAATTAGAGAGAGCATACTTAAATTCACACAGGACACTGGATAAGACAGGAGAAGTACTCCAGATATAACAAACTGACCCTAGCCCCCCGACACATAAACTACTGCAGCATAAATACTGGAGGCTGAGACAGGAGGGGTCAGGAGACACTGTGGCTCCATCCGGTGATACCCCCAGACAGGGCCAAACAGGAAGGATATAACCCCACCCACTTTGCCAAAGCACAGCCCCCACACCACTAGAGGGATATCTTCAACCACCAACTTACCATCCTGAGACAAGGCCGAGTATAGCCCACAAAGATCTCCGCCACGGCACAACCCAAGGGGGGGCGCCAACCCAGACAGGAAGATCACGTCAGTGACTCAACCCACTCAAGTGACGCACTCCTCCTAGGGACGGCATGAAAGAGCACCAGTAAGCCAGTGACTCAGCCCCTGTAATAGGGTTAGAGGCAGAGAATCCCAGTGGAGAGAGGGGAACCGATCCGGCAGAGACAGCAAGGGCAGTTCGTTGCTCCAGAGCCTTTCCGTTCACCTTCACACTCCTGGGCCAGACTACACTCAATCATATGACCCACTGAAGAGATGAGTCTTCAGTAAAGACTTAAAGGTTGAGACCGAGTCTGCGTCTCTCACATGGGTAGGCAGACCATTCCATAAAAATGGAGCTCTATAGGAAAAAGCCCTGCCTCCAGCTGTTTGCTTAGAAATTCTAGGGACAATTAGGAGGCCTGAGTCTTGTGACCGTAGCATACGTGTAGGTATGTACGGCAGGACCAAATCGGAAAGATAGGTAGGAGCAAGCCCATGTAATGCTTTATAGGTTAGCAGTAAAACCTTGAAATCAGCCCAAGCCTTAACAGGAAGCCGGTGTAGGGAGGTAATATGATCTGTAGTAATATGGAGGTAATATGCACTGTAGTACTATGATTTAAAAAATGTGGTTCTAGTCAGGATTCTTGCAGCCGTATTTAGCACTAACTGAAGTTTATTTTTTGCTTTATCCGGGTAGCCGGAAAGTAGAGCATTGCAGTAGTCTAACCTAGAAGTAACAAAAGCATGGATTCATTTTTCTGCATCATTTTTGGACAGAAAGTTTCTGATTTTTTCAATGTTACGTAGATGGATAAAAGCTGTCCTTGAAACAGTCTTGATATGTTCGTCAAAACAGAGATCAGGGTCCAGAGTAACGCCGAGGTCCTTCACAGTTTTATTTCAGACGACTGTACAACCATCAAGATTAATTGTCAGATTCAACAGAAGATTTCTTTGTTTCTTGGGACCTAGAACAAGCATCTCTGTTTTGTCCGAGTTTAAAAGTAGAAAGTTTGCAGCCAGCCACTTCCTTATGTCTGAAACACAGGCTTCTAGCGAGTGCAATTTTGGGGCTTCACCATGTTTCATTGAAATGTACAGCTGTGTGTCATCCGCATAGCAGTGAAAGTTAACATTATGTTTTCGAATGACATCCCCAAGAGGTAAAATATATAGTGGTCCCAAAACGGAACCTTGAGGAACACCGAAATGTACAGTTGATTTGACAGAGGACCAACCATTCACAGAGACAAACTGATATCTTTCCGACAGATAAGATCTAAACCAGGCCAGAACTTGTTCGTGTAGACCAATTTAGGTTTCCAATCTCTCCAAAAGAATGTGGTGATCGATGGTATCAAAGGCAGCACTAAGGTCTAGGAGCACGAGGACAGATGCAGAGCCTCGGTCTGACGCCATTATTTAACACCTTCACAAGTGCAGTCTCAGTGCTATGATGGGGTCTAAAACCAGACTTAAGCATTTCGTATACATTGTTTTTCTTCAGGAAGGCAGTGAGTTGCTGCGAAACAGCTTTTTCTAACATTTTTGAGAGGAATGGAAGATTCGATATAGGCCGATAGTTTTTTATATTTTCTGAGTCAAGGTTTGGCTTTTTCAAGAGAGGCTTTATTACTGCCACTTTTACTGAGTTTGGTACACATCCGGTGGATAGAGAGCCGTTTATTATGTTCAACATAGGAGGGCCGAGCACAGGAAGCAGCTCTTTCAGTAGTTTAGTTGGAATAGGGTCCAGTATGCAGCTTGAAGGTTTAGAGGCCATGATTATTTTCATCATTGTGTCAAGAGATATAGTACTAAAACACTTAAGTGTCTCTCTTGATCCTAGGTCCTGGCAGAGTTGTGCAGACTCAGGACAGCTAAGCTTTGGAGGAATACGCAGATTTAAAGAGGAGTCCGTAATTTGCTTTCTAATGATCATGATCTTTTCCTCAAAGAAGTTCATGAATTTATTACTGCTGAAGTGAAAGCCATCCTCTCTTGGGGAATGCTGCTTTTTAGTTAGCTTTGCGACAGTATCAAAAATAAATTTCGGATTTTCCTCAATTAAGTTGGAAAAATAGGATGATCGAGCAGCAGTGAGGGCTCTTCGATACTGCACGGTACTGTCTTTCCAAGCTAGTCGGAAGACTTCCAGTTTGGTGTGGCGCCATTTCCGTTCCAATTTTCTGGAAGCTTGCTTCAGAGCTCGGGTATTTTCTGTATACCAGGGAGCTAGTTTCTTATGACAAATGTTTTTTGTTTTTAGGGGTGCAA